>NC_057398.1:57208521-57408110 GCF_019320065.1 Cervus canadensis | reverse complement strand
CTACTTTAAAATAAAATGTTTACTAAAATTAAAAAATGATAAAATAAAATCTTTCAGTTTTTTTTTTTTTAATTTTTTTTTTTTCCAGTGGGTTTTGTCATACATTGATATGAATCAGCCATGGATTTACATGTATTCCCAATCCCGATCCCCCCTCCCACCTCCCTCTCCACCCGATTCCTCTGGGTCTTCCCAGTGCACCAGGCCGGAGCACTTGTCTCATGCATCCCACCTGGGCTGGTGATCTGTTTCACCATAGATATATACATGCTGTTCTTTTGAAATATCCCACCCTCACATTCTCCCACAAAGTTCAAAAGTCTGTTCTGTACATCTGTGTCTCTTTTTTCTGTTTTGCATATAGGGTTATCGTTATCACCTTTCTAAATTCCATATATATGTGTTAGTATGCTGTAATGTTCTTTATCTTTCTGGCTTACTTCACTCTGTATAATGGGCTCCAGCTTCATCCATCTCATTAGGACTGGTTCAAATGAATTCTTTTTAATGGCTGAGTAATATTCCATGGTGTATATGTACCACAGCTTCCTTATCCATTCATCTGCTGATGGGCATCTAGGTTGCTTCCATGTCCTGGCTATTATAAACAGTGCTGCGATGAACATTGGGGTGCACGTGTCTCTTTCAGATCTGGTTTCCTCAGTGTGTATGCCCAGAAGTGGGATTGCTGGGTCATATGGCAGTTCTATTTCCAGTTTTTTAAGAAATCTCCACACTGTTCTCCATAGCGGCTGTACTAGTTTGCATTCCCACCAACAGTGTAAGAGGGTTCCCTTTTCTCCACACCCTCTCCAGCATTTATTGCTTGTAGACTTTTGGATAGCAGCCATCCTGACTGGCGTGTAATGGTACCTCATTGTGGTTTTGATTTGCATTTCTCTGATAATGAGTGATGTTGAGCATCTTTTCATGTGTTTGTTAGCCATCTGTATGTCTTCTTTGGAGAAATGTCTGTTTAGTTCTTTGGCCCATTTTTTGATTGGGTCATTTATTTTTCTGGAATTGAGCTGCAGGAGTTGCTTGTATATTTTTGAGATTAATCCTTTGTCTGTTGCTTCATTTGCTATTATTTTCTCCCAATCTGAGGGCTGTCTTTTCACCTTACTTATAGTTTCCTTTGTAGTGCAAAAGCTTTTAAGTTTCATTAGGTCCCATTTGTTTAGTTTTGCTTTTATTTCCAATATTCTGGGAGGTGGGTCATAGAGGATCTTGCTGTGATTTATGTCGGAGAGTGTTTTGCCTATGTTCTCCTCTAGGAGTTTTATAGTTTCTGGTCTTACATTTAGATCTTTAATCCATTTTGAGTTTATTTTTGTGTATGGTGTTAGAAAGTGTTCTAGTTTCATTCTTTTACAAGTGGTTGACCAGTTTTCCCAGCACCACTTGTTAAAGAGGTTGTCTTTTTTCCATTGTATATCCTTGCCTCCTTTGTCAAGATAAGGTGTCCATAGGTTGTGGATTTATCTCTGGGCTTTCTATTCTGTTCCATTGATCTATATTTCTGTCTTTGTGCCAGTACCATACTGTCTTGATGACTGTGGCTTTGTAGTAGAGTCTGAAGTCAGGCAGGTTGATTCCTCCAGTTCCATTCTTCTTTCTCAAGATTACTTTGGCTATTCGAGGTTTTTTGTATTTCCATACAAATTGTGAAATTCTTTGTCTAGTTCTGTGAAAAATACCGTTGGTAGCTTGATAGGGATTGCATTGAATCTATAGATTGCTTTGGGTAGAATAGCCATTTTGACAATATTGATTCTTCCAATCCATGAACACGGTATGTTTCTCCATCTGTTTGTGTCCTCTTTGATTTCTTTCATCAGTGTTTTATAGTTTTCTATGTATAGGTCCTTTGTTTCTTTAGGTAGATATACTCCTAAGTATTTTATTCTTTTTGTTGCAATGGTGAATGGTATTGTTTCCTTAATTTCTCTTTCTGTTTTTTCATTGTTAGTATATAGGAATGCAAGGGATTTTTGTGTGTTAATTTTATATCCTGCAACTTTACTATATTCATTGATTAGCTCTAGTAATTTTCTGGAAGAGTCTTTAGGGTTTTCTATGTAGAGGATCATGTCATCTGCAAACAGTGAGAGTTTCACTTCTTCTTTTCCTATCTGGATTCCTTTTACTTCTTTTTCTGCTCTGATTGCTGTGGCCAAAACTTCCAACACTATGTTGAATAGTAGTGGTGAGAGTGGGCACCTTTGTCTTGTTCCTGATTTCAGGGGAAATGCTTTCAATTTTTCACCATTGAGGGTGATGCTTGCTGTGGGTTTGTCATATATAGCTTTTATTATGTTGAGATATGTTCCTTCTATTCCTGCTTTCTGGAGAGTTTTGATCATAAATGAGTATTGAATTTTGTCAAAGGCTTTCTCTGCATCTATTGAGATAATCATATGGTTTTTATCTTTCAATTTGTTAATGTGGTGTATTACATTGATTGATTTGCGGATATTAAAGAATCCTTGCATCCTGGGATAAAGCCCACTTGGTCATGGTGTATGATTTTTTTAATATGTTGTTGGATTCTGTTTGCTAGAATTTTGTTAAGGATTTTTGCATCTATGTTCATCAGTGATATTGGCCTGTAGTTTTCTTTTTTTGTGGCATCTTTGTCTGGTTTTGGAATTAGGGTGATGGTGGCCTCATAGAATGAGTTTGGAGCTTACCTTCATCTGCAATTTTCTGGAAGAGTTTGAGTAAGAATAGGGTTAGCTCTTCTCTAAATTTTTGGAGAAATTTCGCTGTTGAAGCCATCTGTCCCTGGGCTTTTGTTTCGCTGGAAGATTTTTGATTACAGTTTCGATTTCCTTGCTTGTGATGGTCTGTTAAGATCTTCTATTTCTTCCTGGTTCAGTTTTGGAAAGTTATACTTTTCTAAGAATTTGTCCATTTCATCCAAGTTGTCCATTTTATTGGCATAGAGCTGCTGGTAGTAGTCTCTTATGATCCTTTGTATTTCAGTGTTATCTGTTGTGATCTCTCCATTTTCATTTCTAATTTTGTTAATTTGGTTCTTCTCTCTTAGCTTCTTAATGAGTCTTGCTAATGGTTTGTCAATTTTGTTTATTTTTTCAAAAAAACCAGCTTTTAGCTTTGTTGATTTTTGCTGTGGTCTCTCTAGTTTCTTTTGCACTTATTTCTGCCCTAATTTTTAAGATTTCTTTCCTTCTACTAACCCTGGGGTTCTTCATTTCTTCCTTCTCTAGTTGCTTTAGGTGTAGAGTTAAGTTATTTATTTGACTTTTTTCTTGTTTCTTGATGTAAGCCTGTAATGCTATGAACTCCCCTTAGCACTTGCTTTTACAGTTTTGTCCCATAGGTTTTGGGGTTGTTTTCTTTTTTTTCACTTCATTCTATACTATGTTGATTTCTTTTTTGATTTCTTCTATATTTGATTGGTTATTTCAGACAGCGTGTTATTTAGCCTCCATATGTTTGAATTTTAACACTTTTTTTCCTGTAAATTGAGATCTTACTGCTCTGTGGTCAGAAAAGATGACTGGAATGATTTCAATTTTTTGAATTTTCCAAGACTAGATATATGGCCCAGGATGTGATCTATTCTGGAGAAGGTTCCGTGTGCACTTGAGAAAAAGGTGAAGTTGATTGTTTTGGGGTGAAATGTCCTATAGATATCAATTAGGTCTAGCTGGTCCATTGTGTCATTTAAGGTTTGTGTTTCCTTGTTAATTTTCTGTTTAGTTGATCTCTCCATAGTTGTGAGTGGGGTATTAAAGTCTCCCACTATTACTGTGTTACTATTAATTTCCTCTTTCATACTCGTTAGTGTTTGCCGTACATATTGCGGTGCTCCTATGTTGGGTGCATATATATTTATAAATTGCTTATATCTATCTTCCTTGAGATTGATCCTTTGAATCATTATGTATGTGTTCCTTGCTTTGTCTCTTCACAGCTTGTTGTAATTTGAAGTCGAGTTTTATTCGGCATGTGATGGTATTGCCGGTACTCCTGCTATCTTTTTGGTCCCTGTTTTGCATGAAATTATTTTTTTCTCAAGCTCCTATCATCTTTTTTAGTCTGTATGTGTCTCTTGTTTTGAGGTGGGTCTCTTGTAGACAGCATATATGGGGGTCTTGTTTTTGTATCCATTCAGCCAATCTTTGTCTTTTGGTTGCGGCATTCAACCCATTTACATTTAAGGTAATTATTGATAGGTGTGGTCCCGTTGCCATTTACTTTGTTGTTTCGGGTTCACGTTTATACAACCTTTCTGCATTTCCTGTCTAGAGAAGATCCTTTAGCATTTGTTGAAGAGCTGGTTTGGTGGTGCTGAATTCTCTCAGCTTTTGCTTATCTGTAAAGCTTTTGAGTTCTCCTTCATATCTGAATGAGATCCTTGCTGGGTACAGTAATCTAGGTTGTAGGTTATTCTCTTTCATTACTTTCAGTATGTCCTGCCATTCCCTTCTGGCCTGGAGGGTTTCTATTGATAGATCAGCTGTTATCCTTATGGGAATCCCTTTGTGTGTTATTTGTTGTTTCTCCCTTGCTGCTTTTAATATTTGTTCTTTGTGTTTGATCTTTGTTAATTTGATTAATATGTGTCTTGGGGTGTTTCGCCTTGGGTTTATCCTGTTTGGGACTCTCTGGGTTTCTTGGACTTGAGTGGCTATTTCCTTCCCCATTTTAGGGAAGTTTTCAGCTATTATCTCCTCGAGTATTTTCTCATGGCCTTTCTTTTTGTCTTCTTCTTCTGGAACTCCTATGATTCGAATGTTGGGGCGTTTCACAGTGTCCCAGAGGTCCCTGAGGTTGTCCTCATTTTCTTTTGATCCTTTTCTTCTTTTTCCTCTCTGCTTCATTTATTTCCAACCATTTTATCTCTACCTCACTTATCCTATCTTCTGCCTCCGTTATTCTACTCTTGGTTCCCTCCAAGTGTTTTTGATCTCATTCATTGCATTGTTCATTTTTAATTGACTCTTTTTTATTTCTTCTAGGTCTTATTAAACAATTCTTGTATCTTTCAATCTTTGTCTCCAGGCTATTTATCTGTAATTCCATTTTGTTTTCAAGATTTTGGATCATTTTTATTATCATTATTCTAAATTCTTTTCAGGTAGATTCCCTATCTCCTCCTCTTTTGTTTGACTTGGTGGGCATTTTTCATGTTCCTTTACCTGTTGGGTATTTCTCTGCCTTTTCATCTTGTTTAGATTGCTGTGTCTGGAGTGGGCTTTCTGTATTCTGGAGGTCTGTGGTTCTTTTTTATTGTGGAAGATTTACCCAGTGGGTGGGGTTAGACGATTGGCTTGTCAAGGTTTCCCGGTTAGGGAAGCTTGCGTCAGTGTACTGGTGCGTGGAACTTGATTTCTTCTTTTTGGAGAGCAATGGAGTGCCCAGTAATGAGTTTTGAGATGGGTCTATGTGTTAGGTGTCACCTTGGGCAGCCTGTATGTTGACATTCAGGGCTATGTTCCTGTGTTGCTGGAGAATTTGTGTGGTATGTCTTGCTCTAAAACTTACTGGCTCTTGGGTGGTGGTTGGTTTCAGTGTAGGTATGGAGGCTTTTGGACGGTCACTTATTGCTTAAAGTTCCATGTAGTCAGGAGTTTTCTGGTGTTCTCAGGTTTTGGGCTTAAGTTTCCTGCCTCTGGATTTCAGTTTTATTCTTCCTGTAGTCTCAGGACTTCTCCAACTATACAGCACTGATAATAAAACTTCTAGGTTAATGGCGAAAAGATTCTCCCCCGTTAGGGACACCCAGAGAGGTTCACAGAGTTACATGAACAGGAGAAAAGGGAGGAGGGAGATAGAGATGAGCAGGAGGAGAAAAAGGGGGACTCAAGAGGAGAGAGACAGATCTACGCAGCTGTCTGTTCCCAGAGTGTTCTCCGTATCTCAGACACCTACAAGGATTCACAGAATTGGATTGGGAAGAGAAGGGGAAAGGAGGAAATAGAGGTGTTCTGAGGTAGAAAACAGAGAGTCAAGATTGGGAGAGAATAATCTTCGGTTTAAAGATAGGGCTTCTCTTTTTTTTTTTTTTTTTGTAAGGTTATAGTGTAGTGAAAATGAAAAGGAAGAGTAGTAGAGGAGTACTAGAGGACTTTAAAAGAAATAAGAGAAAAAGAAAAATAGAAAATAAAAGAGAAAACGGAAAGGAAAAAAAAGAAGAAAAAAGAAGAAAAAGAAAAAAGAAAAAAAAACAAAAAAAAAAAGAAAGAAGAAAAAAAAATTTTTTTCCCCCTAATTAAAAAAATCGTAAAAATCTATGAAAATGAAAGTTAAGGAGTAATGGGGGAGTAATAGGGAATTTTAAAGGAAAATAAAAGAGAAAAAATAAAAAAGAAAAAATATAAAAAGAAAAAAAAAATTTTTTTTTTTTCCTTACTTAGAAAAAAAAAAGTAAAAATATATCTAGGATTTTCTCTGGAGCTGTTGCGGTCAGTGTGGGTTCGGCTCAGTTTCAGATAGCTCCTCGTTCCAGCTTACACTTCTCGATATCTACAGGGCCCTTCCGGTGAAGTCGGTGTTTTCTACAGGGATTTTAATCTGTTGCACCAGTCCCTTCTGAAGTGGTTCCCTTTGTTTATTTGGCTTCTGTTTGCCGGTCTCTTCAGAGCCTCATTTCCGCCCTGACACAGGCGGGCGGAGGTGGACTCTTATTCAGGTAGCTAGTTCCGTTGCGCTGCGGGGCGGGGCTGACGCTGCGGGGAGGGGCTGGCCCTGCGGGGGCGGGCTGGCGCTGCCGGGAGGGGCTGACGCTGCTTTCTCCGTCTGCGCTGCTCAGGCTCCGGGCTGTTCTATATGGAGCGCGCCCCGCGCTGCGCTAGGCTCCAGCCCTCGGGTGTTACACAAAAGCGCGGAAGGAAAAGCTGCGCCTGCTCTCTGTGCCTTCCCCGTCAGAGCGGTCCAGGCAGCCAGGGGCTTGATGGGCGCGCTATCGCCAGGTGTGGCGCACTCACTCCCTTCCGCGGACCCAGTCTCAGTTTCCGCTGGCGCCGTCTCAGTTTCCGCTGGCGCCAGTCGGGTGCGCGCGCCTTCCGCCCTCCGCGTCCCCAGCCCCAGTCTCCGCCCGCGCCGGTCGGGTGCCTGCGGACTGTGTCTCGCCGCGACCTTCCCCTCCCCCCTGCCTCCTGCCTCCGGCGGGGCTGGGCCCGTCCGCAGCCTGCGAGCTCTTCTCGGGACTTTCTCCGTCCCTTTGTTCTGCGAACGGCCGGCAGTGTGTTCCGGCCGGTTAATTTTCTCTCTCTCTTTTGGTCTCCCACAGTTCAAGTCGGCACCTCACAGAAGCTCCCTCCGATTGTCCTCAGGGCACTCAGGCCCGGACCCTAGCCCAAGCAAGGCCGCCTAAGACTCCCTTCCCGGGACGGGTCTCCGTCCTTAGCTCGTTTGTCTCACTTTTTATCTTTTATATTTTGTCCTACCTCCTTTCGAAGACAATGGTCTGCTTTTCTGGGCGCCTGATGACCTCAGCTAGCGATCAGAAGTTGTTTTGTGAAGTTTGCTCTGCATTCAGTTATTCTTTTGATGAATTTGTAGGAGAGAAAGTGGTCTCCCCGTCCTACTCCTCCGCCATCTTGGCTCCTCCCCCCTCTTTCTTTTGACTGAAGACATTTAAACATTTTATTTCTTAACAGAGTGAAAGATGAGAAAAAGCATTTGTAGTCAGTAATACTTTTTTTAAAAAAATATTGCCTTGGATTGGTAAGAACTATTCCAAATATATTCTCTGTGAATCCCTAGTGTTTCCATGAAATTGCTATACCTTCTGCAGTGCTGTATTGAGGGTTAACATGACTGTTGTCTGTATCTGAGAAATGACCATGTTTCCTTTTTGTTCTCAGCAAGAGTAATTGAATGTAGAATATCTTACTAAATGCTGGCCTGTGACAGTGTTAACACTCTTGACTATCTCTTAATGGCAGGGCAATTGTTTGCTGAGTGGGCGTTTTATAAATCCCCTGGCACTAGTATGTCCTGATAATTATGATGAAGTGCATTGGTCAGTGTTGATTCAGTAGTCCCCACCCTGGCAGATATTTCATTCGCACTTCCCTGGTCCACTTCCACTTTTCCAGTTGTTAAAGACCTTTGCTACTCTTCTGTGTGCTTGCCTAAATTATTTTTTAAAATCATATTTTATAAAAACTTAGAACCCACACAAATTTTAGACAGTCCTCCATTTTAGAACAGTTCATCTCTCATGGTATTCACAGAATCTAATTAATGGGGCAAGAAAATACTCGTTTAAGATCTTTTTTTAAATTGAAGCGTAATAAAATTTACAATGTTGTGTTAGTATCAAGTGTACAACAAGGTGATTCATTATACATATATATATATATATATATATTCTTTTTCAGATACTTTTCCATTATAGGTTATTACAAGATATTGAGGAGAACTACATTCAGTATTTTACAATAACCAATAAGGGAAAAGAATCTGAAAAAGAATATACATATGTATGTATGTATGTATGTACATATGTATGTATAACTGAACCACTTTACTCTATACTTGAAACTAACGCAGCATTGTATATCAACTATATTTCAATAAAAATAATTAAAAAAAAAGAAATTGAGTATACTGTGCTATAAGGTAGCTCCTTGTTTGCCTATTTTATATATAGTATTGTATATATGAAAAAATACTTTTCAATTTTGTTTTATTTATGGCAATCAGTGGCTCCTGTTTGCTATGTAATTGTCATTTGCAGAAGTAAAAGTTAAATTCTCCCACCTACCCTGTAGAGTTCTTCATGCCTGGAATAAGCAGTTACTTTGAAGGAAATGGCAACCCACTCCAGTATTCTTGCCTGGAAAATTCCATGGACGGAGGAGCCTGGCAAGCTATAGTTCATGGGGTCGCAAAGAGTTGGACACAACTGAGTGATTTCACTCACTTTTGAAATCATGAGAAATCACTGTTTCTCATCTGATAAAATCTCAAACTGAAGCACTAGTATCTGTGCTATGGGAATTATAGGTGTATGTGGTCTGGTTACAAATTCTTTTTATTTTTCAGAAACTTGTTTTAAAAGTAAACCTCAATAGCAAGGAGAAGAGAAAAAAATTAGACAGTGGCTTCCTCCAGGCAATTACAAAATAAAGGTCAGCATATGAGTGGAAAATGACCGTAAAAACATTCTTCATGAAATACAGCAGTAGATTTGCCAAATATAACAACTATATCCATTTGCTTTCAAATCAATTGCATTTTTAAAGTACTTTCCCTTAGAATACTTTGGTGTGAGGATAGAAACTGAGGAGAGCCAACTGATAGATTGTTAAAAATATGGAATGGTTCAAAATATTAATGTAATGCTAAGGGTGACTGGGTAACAAATGGTACATTTGCTCGTTGTTCAACCTGACATAATTAATATTCCAGGTCATGCTTAAGTTCCCATGATGGAGGGTCTGAAGGGGGAAATTCAAGAAAAATATATATCTATTATATAACTCATTGCCTTTTTTTCCTTTCCTTTTGACGAGTCAGAATCATAGCCTTTAAAAAAAAAAATCAGTACTTTCACACCTCATTTGCCGTATTCACCACTGGGCCACCAGTCAGCAGCCAGGCCTGATCCAGGGAGGTCAGTAAGAAGCTATTAGCAGCGTCCTCTCCTGAGATTTCTTGGGTCTTATTGAGTTGAATGTTAGCATGACAGTACTGCAAATAACTCAGTTGTAGGCTTCTTTTTTTTTCAAACAGTTAGCACAGATTTCCCAATAGTGTTGGTCACTCTAGAAAATTATTGCTGAAAATGAAGTCCCCAAAGCAAGCTTGGCAGTAGCCCTTCTAAGTTGTGAAAAATGTGAAAACGGAAAAATATGTCATAGTCCCTGAGGATTAACTTTTTACTTATTACTGTGACTCATAGTAATATTTTTTTTTTAAAAATCCACAACAAACCCTTAGTCACAAAGTGGCTTGCAAGTTAATGACATATAGCCATCGAGACTGTAGTTAAGGCTGTTTTATTTACTTAAAGAAAATAATAATTGAATAAATACTGTATTAATATAAATAGGGTATGTCCTTGCTATAGGGGTTGGGGGGTTGGACCATTTTCATTGACAAAAGTTAGGCGAATGTATTAAATTAATTTCTAAAATACTGACACCTTGAAGATTTTAAATGATACATTTTCCATTCAATTAAAATATATTTTCTATCTATATATGATTGAAATTGCAAAGAGAATACACATGAGGAGGTCTCCATATAGGTTGCAAAATATAATTTAAGAAAGCTATCATGTCTACCGATCTATTTGCATTTCCCATCTAGCCTATGTATACACGTGCATGCAAATGTGAAGGAGATCAAAGATTTCTAATGGGGTAAAGTTACCAGTGGGTTGCTGCTATTCAGGTAGATAGATATTTTTAAATGATACATTATAATCTAGTTACATTGTATGCATTTTACCATTTTAATCTCTAAGATTATGGAAGTGATAAGCTCACAGACTTCAGTTAACTAGATCATCACAAAACAGAATTCTATTCTCTTGTATGTCTTTCATAAACTATGAAGATTTAATTCTGCTTTATGTCAGACTAGTCTTTTTAGTCTATTTAGTCTTTTTATACTATTATACCAAATATAATAGTATAATATTTATTGTTATTTCTCATTACAATTGATACATAGTCTCATCTTAGAAAATCACCCAAAAAATCATATTAAAATTACCATCCACTTAAAAGTTACTATCCACTGAAAGCTATTTTGAATACATGTATGTATAGATTTTCTTATATTAGCATCATTAAAAATATCTGCTTATGTGTCCATCTTGTTCTGTATTTAGTATTATAGTCAGAATATATTAACATGGCATTAAAAATGGCTTATACAATGCCTATAATGTTTTCAATACTTTCTTTCTTGTATGAATTATATAGGGAAAAATTCTCAAAGAAGAGTCAATTCAAAACATTTTTAAAATAGGTAAATATACTTACATTAACTTTTTCCTTAGCATAGGAAAAATTGAGTTGGAGGTGACTCAATAGGTCCAGAATTATTTGGTTCTAGATCACAGTGTATTCAGAAGCAAACTGAAACTGAAGTGTTAAGAAAGATGAAAAGGATATAATCTAAAACTTTAAAAGAAGTCAGTAAGACTTTGAAATAAACTTGAATTTTACTAAGATATTTATGTGGCTTGGGAAAGTAGAAGTAAAATAGACTTCATGGGCCTTCCTTAACAGTGCCTTGTTTCTCTTGATAAGCATTTAGCATTCATTTTTTGAGTGTCAAGCACTTTGGTAGGCCCTGGAGATGCAAAAATACCTAAAACAGAGTCCCTGTGCTCCAGCTGCCTGCTTAGGGGAGACCCACGCACACAAAGATAATTATGAAACAATGTGATCGGCACTATCCCCAAGCAATTAAGGAAGCACTGGGGATAGGACATGAAACCTAGTCTGAGTTGATCCTGTTGTTGTTGTTTGTCACCAAGTCATGTCCAACTCTTTGCAACCCAGTGGACTGCAGCATGCCAGGCTTCCCTGTTCTTCACCATCTCCCAGAGTTTGCTCGAGTTTATGTACCACTCAGTGGCGCTCTCTCTGTCCTTTTCTGAATACACTGGCTGATACTTTGACAAGTCAATCTGTGGGAAAAGTGACCCTATCATGGCTTGATAATTCCCTTCCTTTGGTATTAGTTAGTCAGGTCAGTCATGTCCGACTCTTTGTGACCCCATGGACTGCAACACGCCAGGTTTTTCTGTCCGTCATCAACTCCTGGAGCTTGCTCAAATTCATGTCCATTGAGTCGGTGATGCCATCTAACCATCTCATTTTCTGTTGTCCCCTTCTTCTCCTGCCTTCAATCTTTCCCAGCATCAGAGTCTTTTCCAATGAATCAGCTCTTCACATCAGGTGGCCAAAGTATTGGAGCTTCAGATTCAGCATCAGTCCTTCCAATGAATATTCGGGACTGATTTCCTTTAGGATGGACTGGTTGGATTTCCTTGCAGTCCAAGGGACGCTCAAGAGTTTTCTCCAACACCACAGTTCAAAATTAGATAGAGGTTAATATGGGCTAAGCATCCTCATGTTTATGCAGGAGATGCAGGTTTGATCCCTGGGTCAGGAAGATTCCCTGGAGTAGAAAATGGCAACCCACTCCAGTATTCTTGCCTGGAAAACTCCATGGACAGAGGAACCTGGCAGGTTATAGTCCATGCGTTCGCCTGGCATGGTTATAGGCCATGTGGACACGACTGAACACACACACACACACACACACAGGTTAATACTTACTGAAGAGTTAGACTGGAAATATAAAATAAAATATATTTTATTTTATGAAATATAAAAATATCCTATCCCCCAGGACAGCTCTTCAAAGGCAACTACTGTAGTTAATCATACTACTTTTAGACTTGCTTATTCTGAAGAGGTAAATATAACAACTAGAAATATTTATGAATCTGATAGTGGCTTAAGAGAAAAGCACATTTTTAGGAAAAACAGGCTAAATTTATACATTCTTTATGTTGAATGTCTACAGAACAACCAAACAAGTCATTCTGTCCTTTAAACTATAGGTTTTTTTCATGAATATGCATTTGTATATATGAAAGGAGTAAAAACTATAGCTCTATAAGGTTTGTGTATTCAAACATCATTGAATTTTCAGAAGATGGACTATAAACTTGAATTTAACCTTTATTCCATGTACATCTATGGAACCACTTGCATAATAGGAACTGTATTAAATAAGTGTTGACTATTTTGATGCAGAGTGAGACAAGGCCAGTCATAAAACAATAAGGGTAATGTTACATTATAGAACCATGTGGATACAACTCATTAAATAAAGGATGTATACATATAGCTGATCCACTTTGTTGTATAGCAGAAACTAACACAATATTGTAAAGCAATTATATTCCAATAATAAGAAAATAGGATATTATTTTGAATGATTATATACATAAACACAAACACACACACATATATATACACATATATGTACATGCATATGTATTTTTACATATATACCATTTACATTATTATTTTAAAGAACTTAAAATGACTACCATTAGTTAGGTTGTATAGTGAATAATCATTCAAATAATCAAATATTTATTAAGTTCATACTTTGTACCTGAAACTGGTTCAAACATTATAGATTTGAGTTTGTATGTGAATGTATGACTTCTAGAGATGGTTAAATATACATATACATAGTTAATGGTTAGAAAAACAACATGAATGCCTTAAGGTCTTTCTGTTATTTTTTTCTCAGGTACAATTATGTCAAATATGTCATGTGTGGCAGAAACTATAGCTCAGTTGTTCTTAGTGTATTTAGTTTTCAACCATGAATGGTTCTGAAACTGCTGGCCTGGAGACAAAGGATCTTTTGAAATCTCTTTAGACAAATTGGACTTCCCTGTGGTTCAGAAGGTAAAGAATCTGCCCGCAGTGCAAGAGACCTGGGTTTGATCCCTGTATCAGGAAGATCCCCTGGAAATGGACTGGCAATCCACTCCAGTATTCTTGCCTGGAGAATCCCATGGACAAAGAAGTGTGGCGGGGTCCCAACGAGTCCAACACTGCGCAACTGAGCTACTGAGCGACTAACACTTTTTTTTTTCATTTATTTTTATTAGTTGGAGGCTAATTACTTTACAATATTGTAGTGGTTTTTGCCATACATTGACATGAATTTCAATGTATTGAAATGTATTTCATTTATTTTTATTAGTTGGGGGCTAATTACTTTACAATATTGTAGTGGTTTTTGCCATACATTGACATGAATCAGCCATGGATGTACATGTGTTCCCCATCCTGAACCCCCCTCCCACTTTCCTCCCCATCCCATCCCTCTGGGTCTTTCTTTCACTTAGATGAATCTGAAGTCCACCTCTTCTGTAGTTTAAAATAGTCAACTTTGTCCGGTTACAACTTTATCTTCCCTTTATTTTATGTGAAGATGAAAGATAAAATCAAAATGATGTGGTTCTGCTTTAGATTCCAGGAATATATAATTCACCGTTCAGAAAAGATCCTGACCCATGGGAGCTGAGGCTCCAGAAGGCGAAGCCTCTAACGCACCGAGGCCCTAACCTGAAGCGGAAGCCCTGCGTCAGCCTCAGCAACTGGCTGGCCTGCACCAGCGCCCGGTCCTTTCCTCGGTCTGGAATTCTGCCCCCTATTGACCGGAAACGCTGTCAGGTACTCATTAATCTTACCTAAGAATTGTCCCAGTGATCGTATTCTTTCTGTGTGTGTGGGTTTTTTTGTTTGTTTGTTTGTTTTTTGTTTTTTTTTCTAGTTATTGTGTTTTGTTTTGTCTTTGTGAATAGAAAGGAAAATGATTTTTTTCTGAATAATTTATTATTATTTTTTTTTGGCCATGACGTGCAGCTTGTGGGATCTTATTTCCTGATCTGGGATTGACCCTGGGCCCTTGGCAGTGATACCACTGAGTCCTAGCCACCGGACTGCCAGATAATTCCCCCAAATCTAATTTTAAATAATAAAAATGAAGTGCATTTTAAATATATACCAAAGAACTCTTCAAATGTTTCCTTGGTACTGAATTTTATTGTTCTGACTGTGAAAATAACACATAGAATTTGGGGCTAGAATGTATCTCTTTTATGTGACAATACTGTGGTAATGGCATTTGTTATAACGTGTTGTTGCTGGTAAAATCCTATATATCATCAGCCTCTCATCTGGTGGTTCTTGTAGATGTGTGCATACCAAGTTGCTTCAGTCATGGCCAACTTTATGCAACCCTATGGACTAGGAACCTGCCAAACTCCTCTGTCCATGGGTTTCTCCAGGCAAGAATACTGGAGTGGGTTGCCATGCCCTCCTCCAGGGGATGTTCCTGACCCAGGAATCGAATCCATGTCTCCTGCCTCTTCTGTATTCCAGGTGGATTCTTTACTGCTGAGCCACTGGGGAAGCCTGATGGTTCATGTAATCATATATAATTATCAACCTAATTTGGATGGGAGTCACTGAAAAAGTATAACTTGGAGAATTAGAGGGGGCCCCCAACAATGCAAAATTCAAGCAAAGACAAAGATATCTTCACTATGGATTAAGTAGGATATAGCAGGATCAGTCAATGACTTTCTAGGTCTAAAGGGTGGAATGGGGTGAGTTTTGATGATTGTCACTGTCCTGAAAGTCCCAGAGAACACCACTTCTGTTGCTCTTCCCGCCCCCACCACTATTTAAACTGGACTAGACAACTGCCACCAGGAAGCATCCACCCGGAAATGGACTGACTCTGGTTCATGCAGCCAGGCTTCCAGAACTGCTACCGACTTGCCCCTGTGTATCCATCACTGTACAAGTTACTGCAAAGTCTGATGGCATCAACCAACACACACGTTTCTTTTCTCAGTTTCCGTGGGTCAGCGTTGCAGGTACAGCTTAGGTGAGTGCCTCTGACTGAAGACCTCTCATGAAGTTGCAGTCAGGGTGCCAGCTGGGGCTGTAATTTCATATCAGAGCTCAGCAGCGGGTGGGAGGAGAGGAGGGTAGGGAGATCCTCTCCCAAGGTCACTCACATGGTTCGTGGTTGTTTTCCTGTCTCTCCTCACTCAGTCCCTACAGCACTCCCTTCCCTGGAGATCACAAGTGGGGCTGGAAGTGCCAGTCTGCCAGTCACTTGGTCTTTCTGGTGACCGGTGGCATCCGGAGGCTGAGAGACTTAGGGGCTCCAGCCTAAGTCATCGTATTAGCATAAACTTAAGTGTAATCTTGCCATGAGCAACAAACGATACTCCTGTCATTGGGAAATTGCAAAGATTTTAGGAGCTCTATGTCAGGAACCAGGGACAAAGACCAAATATTTCTTACTGTACCACGGAGGTATATATATGAAGATACATGGAAAATATATATACATTTACATAAAGATATACATTCTTATATATATGGAATACACATCTGTATGGAAGATTTGATTTTATATATGTGTATGTACATACACATATACATATATAGGTGTACACACGTGCACATAATCATAGAATACATTTATCTAACATACAACAAAATAATTACCCCTGCTAGTAATTTCCTTTCCCTTTCCTTCTTTTCCCATCACCTTCCTTCTTACCCCTGATTCTCCCCCCGACCCCCATCATACATTCTTTTCCTTCTTTCTCTTATTTTCCTTTCACTTTCTTTCTTCACTCATCTTCTCTTCCCACCTTCTCTCTTATCATCTTTGACTTCTTCTTACTCCCTTCCTTTCTTGCTTCCCCCCCACCCCGCCTTCTCTCCTGTCCTGTTTTCACAGGATGGGAAACCAATTTCCTGTACTTTCTTATCATAAAAATGTACATGTGTGACTGGGGACATACGAGATTCTATATGCTACAGTCCAAATAATAATATTTACACTCTGACAGTCTGTCTGTACTTGTGAGGTGAATTTCTTAGATGTATGAGACAATAATAACAAGTTAAATTTTTTTCACTATTATTTAAGCTTTGAGAAAAATTTATAAATATAAGATGACTATAAAGTAATGTGGGTTATTAAAAATGTAGACAAATTTATTTGACTTATAATTGGACTCACATTCTCAAATATTGGAGAGTTATAGCTAAGAGTCCAAGAAGACTTGCAGGTTCAGGTTGAATCCTGAATGGTCTACACATTCTAGGATTGAGTATTTGTAAATGAGTACAATGAGAGAAGCTGACGTTTGAAGTTTTGTCTGAAATTTGGGATGCCATCTCACTCCAAGTATGATTGGTACAAGTGATCCCTTGAGGTCTAAAAGAGCCTGTCAACAAAAACACAAGTCAGTAGAAGCCTTGGCACAAGAGAACCTTGAAAGTAGCTGTCAAGTATGCTAACCAGGAAGGTAGTCTATTAAGCTCAAAGGCAAGGTATTAATTGTCTAAGATATACACGTATGGACCAGGCACCGAAACACATAGAAAGATGGACATTATTAAGAACTGTGGTCCTGAAGATTCTAGTGAATGAGAAAAGAAGAGTGGGTCTATTTTTATTCTAAATTTTGCTTAAGTAAAATTTCTCCTCTTTTATTTCCTAATCTTGTTGGGAAGAGCAAGTTCCAGAAGAGTAGTAGAATAGGCCTCCAAATGGGTATGTATTGCATTGATACATCAACAAAGGTCAGAAGGCGGGATTTAACCACCAAAAAGACTTTACCCCTTGTGAACACCAGTTCCTTCAAAGTCATAGCCTTGGCTTTTTGTTTATATATTAGATGCTACCATTGTTCAAAATCTTTTTCAAACTTCTCTCAAAACTAGGAGTAGTAGAATAATAATAATTAAGCTAGTATTACAATTTTAGTGTATTTATTATTAATATGTTCTAAGTACAATGCTGAGTGTTACTTATATTGTCTTGCATTATCTCAAGAGCAATTTTGTGAGATAGTTATTATTCCACCTGAACATTTGAAGAGAAAGGGTCTAGAGAAGTAATTTGCCCCTGAGAGCACAACCAAATATTGTTCAAATCACAGAATTTGTCAAGTGGAGGATTAAAAATCTAAACAATACCCTTATTTGAGTTCTTAATTGTGAACTTGTCATCATGTTACTGTATCTTTAAAAAGTAAAGTTCCAATAAAAATCCATTAACTACTTTCAAATATAGCAATCCTCCTGTCCAGCTGTGAAAAGTACTAGATGATACTTATTTGCCATTTGTGTTATTTACGGTCCATGACTTTTATGGTAACTGGTTCCTATTATTGGTTTCTATTAATGTAAAACATAAGTGAACATAAATGAGGCGTGAATCATTTCTTTTTATTAGCCCCACAGTCTTCACTCAGTGCTTGCAGTAACTCCAGCTGTGTCTTGTTAGTGATAACCTATTTAAAGAAGAGATCTTTAAGGATAAGGGATATGACTAGAAATCTTTGTCCATTTTATATCACTTCCGCACAACAATGGTAGTGAAAACAAAATGTAATCGATTGCACAGCACCATCTTGAGCTGCTTCTGTTTTGTAGTGTGTTTCATATGATACTAACTAGACAACCAGTAGCTTCTAGTAACTACTGTAAGTAACTGCTAATTTAAAGGTGCAATATGGTGTAAATCACTTCATACCATTGCAGCTTAAGGACTTTGCTATATATTTGTCCCATTCTATGACAAATCACAAATATTTTATTTGTGACTAAATAAAATTATTTAAGGGGATAAATGACCACTTTCCATGCATCTGTGAAGATAATTTCCTTCATTATCCAGTGAAATTATTCATATTTCTGATTCTTCTAAAATTAGATCCAACAATTATTAAGCAATAAAATTTAAAATTTTATATAAAAACACTTAAAATGATTTAAAATATGGCCCTTCCATATTTGGAGGGAGGTCACCAAGTTTAAGATTTGGCATTCGCCTAAAAACTTTATTTTAATAAAAAAAAAACTTGCCATCCTATTTCTATCTGTTTGAAAGCTGTGCCCAAGAATCTTTCCTACTATTTTTGCTTACTCAAAAAGGGAGCAAATTCTTTTTAAATTATGAGAAATGGACTTTTTAAAATTAGAAAACAAAGCAACTTTTATAACTGCAAGTTAACTAATTCTTGTATGAAAACTTGTAAGTAGGGGAAATTCTGCCTATTTCAAACATTTTTAATATAATCACTTGAACTTGTCTGAACGTTTCCCTGGTAGCTCAGATGGTAAAGCGTCTGCCTATAATGCGGGAGACTTGGGTTCAATCCCTGGGTCGGGAAGATCCCCTGGAGAAAGAAATGGCAGCCCACTCCAGTATTCATGCCTGGAAAATCCCATGGACCGAGGAGCCTGGGGGGCTACAGTCCCTGGGGTTGCAAAGAGTCGGACACGACTGAGCGACTTCACTTTCTTGAGGATGAGATGCTCTTACCTCATGTGTTTCCTAATTCAGACAAGAATAAGTTCATCTTTAAAAATAATTTAGGGTCTTGGAGAGGGAGGCGGGAGGGGGGATCGGGATGGGGAACACATGTAAATCCATGGCTGATTCATGTCAATGTATGGCAAAAACCACTGCAATATTGTTAAAAAAAAAAACTAATAAAATGTCAGGAAGAATTTAAAAAAAATACATAAATAAAAATGAAAATAATTTAGTAAATAAAATGCTACTTGCTTTTCTTTGTAGATATTCAGTAGGCTTGATCATAAATCATAAAATAGTTACGTCCTCCTGTCTTGTCAGGGACCATTCCGCGACATCTCGGAAGTATTGGAACAGCGCTACAAGCCTCTGGAACCGACACTGCGAGTGGCAGAACCCATCGATGGGCTAACCGAGGCCAGAGCACAGCTCCAGAAGCAGGAAAGTGCGCGAAATGTGAATGACAATATGTAAGTTCTTAGCTTAAAAGAAGTAACTGTACCATATTTGATCCCTTAAGTTTTTAGAAATATTTTCTATTTGCTAACCTTTTATTTGTGTTAAAAGGTAAAACCACCCCTGACATATTCAGAGACATCCATTTTTCAATATGCAAGTGTTGGTATTGATGACAATGTTAATTTTATACACACATATATTATGCAAATACATATATATTGCTCAGGGGAAGAAAGAAAAGATTGAATGGCATTTTAAGGGGATAAGTGATCACTTTCCATGTATCTGTGAGGATAATTTCCTTCATTATCCAGTGAAAATATTCATATTTCTGCTGTTTCTAAAATTAGATCCAACAGAACAAAAACATTTTTCTTAAAGTGAGCTAAATTTTATTTTGATACATTGATATGAAATTGTCATTTTAATAAGTCAGGTGCATTGTAAGAGTTTAGTTTCTTTACAGTGAAGAAGATGATTGAGAAAGATAAAGGACAATCTAAGAGCATATACAATTTTAAATTATTATATTAGCATCATTGATTTATGTCTCAATTCATATATCTTTCTCCAAAGTACTTCCTCTCACTTCAGGTATTTGTCATCAGTAGTTATATGGAATTTATAAAAAGACCATTTAAAATCTAGAAAAGCTTTTTAAAATTATTATTATTCTATAAAGTATCTTGAAATTATTTTTATAATATCTTATAATAATAGTTTACCATTATGTATAATAAATAATAAAAGGCAATTATTATATTATTGTAATTTAAATTATTTTAATTATTATAACTTAATATAATGTATTATAAATAATTAGGTAAGTTAACTACATAATATATGCTGCAGTTGCTTACTTATATAATATGTACTAATCATATTACATGTTATATAATAATAATTTATAAAATGATTATTCCAAAATATATTACAAAGTGTGCTTTGGCATATAAAGAAACTAGAATTGCCTCTTATCCAGCACAGTGGATTTTGGATAGTTTTATCAGTCAAAAGGGATATATAATATGTTTTATTTTAATCATGCATTTCTAAAGAGACTCTTGAAAGCTACATAATTTTGAATAAACTCATATGAAAGATAAAATGACAAGCATCTCAAGTAATTTTCATAAAGTTTCTCATTTTATAGTGATTACTTGAAGTGAGATATTTGCTGTAGAGCATTCAGCAGATTCTTTCAATAATTGAATATTACCCAACATATAATGAATAAAAAATAATAAACACTTTTCCCCCAATTATTTCGGGGTGGTAGATTTCTTTTAGTAAAGAGACTATAGAAGATTAATGCTGCTCAGACTCGGCCAAGAAAAATACGTGATTTAGTGATGAATATCTAGAGTTATATTATTCAGAATTATTTTCTATTTTCAGTAATGCCAAGGTTTATGAAATAACATTCACTTCTCGAACAAATAACTGACTACACATATTGTTTTAGTTGCTAAGTCATGTCCGACTCTTTGACCCCATAGACCGTAGCCCACCAGGCTCCTTCCTCTGTCCATGGGATTTCCCAGGCAAGAATACTGGAGTGGGTTGCCTTTTCCTTCTCCAGGCGATCTTCTAAACCTAGAGATCAGACTGATGTCTCCTGCGTCTCCTGCATTGGCAGGCAGATTCTTTACCACTGAGCCACCTGGGAAACCCAACCATACTGATATTTCTACAGAAATTATTGTATATCAAACATATTCAAGTGTCCTTTCTTAGTATTTTCCTTGATAAACCTAGAAAGAGCAGATATCAATGTCATCCCCAAAGAAAGATGCTCAACTTGTACTTTCTGTGGAATACTTGTAAACATTTTCAACCTCTGTAGTGTTGCTAACGACCATTTACTCTGAAACTTGCAGATTGAAAAGTGCTTTTAGGATAACCAACCAATCAGGGACAAACTAAGTTGGGAATATTAAAGAAATTACCTATCAATTTGAAGCTATCATATTTTTAGCAAAAAGCTTAGTAATGGGTTTTAACAACCAGCCTATGAATAATCCACTTTTTCAGAGAACTTCAGTATTCTTGCTTAGAGAAGAGGAACCTGGAGGGAGGAACCTAGTGGGCTGCAGTACATGGGGTTGCAAAGAGTTGGACACGACAGAGCGTGCGAACTTCAACTTCAGAGAACTGAAACTATTGTTTTGTAGCTTCTTTCTTTTGGAAACCATTTATGAAGGAGCGAAGGAGCATGCAAACTTTAGAGAACTGAAACTATTGTTTTGTAGCTTCTTTTGAAACCATTTTGGTTTCCACATTCTACATAACTTAATTGTATCTTGTGAGGCAAAAGAAATATTAGAAATTTAGGTTTTATGTCTTTAAGATAATAATTCTGGGATAGAAATTAGGCCAAAAGTCTACTCTTATCACAGAGATGCATAGTTTTGTTTTTTTTTTAATGCAGAAAATCCTTTTTTCTTTCCCCCCACTTTACCAATTTTATCTGTAAGGGTGATGCCTTTGTCATCCAAGGACCTTAACTGGGACCCCTCTATCCAAACTGGGAAAATGAAACTTTCCATTTCTAATCTTAGGGATTCAAAAAGTGGCATTTATCGGAGGACTTGATACATTTAACTGTTTCATTTTCATATCATTGTGAAAATTGCACTGTGGTAAGAGTAGAAAGATGGGCTTTGGGACTAGATCTGTATGAGCTCAAATCTTGACTCCATTACACAACAGCAGTATATAATCTTGGGTAAGTAATTTAGACAGTCTGAGCCTCTATTTCCCTGTCTGTAAAATGGGCAGAGAAATATTATCTTAAACATTGTAATGAGGATGGAATGAGATAATGAGTATGCCAAGAACATATGAGAGTCTTAATAGAAGATAATTATCATCATGCTTTGGTGTCTGCTCCAAGCATAATAGTTCTGCATCTAAGACATCAAAATATGTGAGTAGGAAATCACAGATGGCATAGATAGGATGGGTTTCATCTACTTGCCCTAAGAACCAGAAATTAAGGAGGACCATGAGCAGAGCTCTTCAGAGACCAGACATAGAAGATTTCTCATTAAGCTTCTAGTTTGCTAGGGCAGCCATAACAAACTACTGTAAACTAGATGGCTTAAACAACAGAAATTTATTGTATCACAGTTTTGGAGGCGGAAGTCCTGGGTCCAGTTCTCAGCAGGAGTGATTTCTTCTGTCCCAGTCTCTCCCTTAGCTTCTGGTGATGACTGGTAATCTCTGGTGGTCCTTGACTTGTATCAGTAGAAATAGCACCCTGATCTCTGCTGCCTTCTTCACATATATATTCTTCATATGTATGTGTCTGTCCATATTACCCTTTTTGTAAGGACACCAGTCATAGTGAATTAAAGGCCCTTCCAACTCCAGTATGATCTCATCTTATAAAACCCACAAAGACTGTATTTTCAATTAAGGTCGCATTCTTTAATATATTCTTTAAAATAAACATAGAAAGTGGGACAATAATATTGTATATATGGAGTATGGAGGGGTTTTTTTTGGAAGTCATTTAAAAACTTTATCTGTTCTTATTACTAAACAAACTCTATTTTTCTCATGCCTTCTAGGAGAAAATGATTTTCCTTGTTCACATATCTATTTTTATGAAGTCAAGAAATTAAATAAGCAATTAGTAAATAATTGCTCAGTAACCTTTATGTGAGAAGCTCTCAGATAGCATAAGACATGTAAAGGAGTATTTATAGATTCAACAAATGTTTGCCTGTCAGGAATAGTTCTAGGCTCTTGGAGTATACCACTGAATTAAATAGACCAAGTCTCTACTCTTCATGAAACTTCTGTGCTTCTAGCTTTAAACTGAACTGAAAAACCTAATGAAGTTCTAGAGAAGTAAGCACTTGAAAATAGTCAAGCATATGTTAAAGAGAGTAAGTGCCATGATTTTTTTTTTTAATGTAGAATTTTCTCTATTCTCTGATAATCTAGGAAGGTATTCTTCACAGAAAAGGAACTTAATGGGTTCTGTGGAAAGGGTTAAAATTTTGACAGAGAAAAGAAGAGAAAGTAGTAGATAGATAGAAAGATAAAAATAGAAGATAAAAGATATATAGGAAGATAAAAGATAGTAGAAAGATAAAAAGTAGGTTGATAGTATGGGAAAAAATGAGAAGATCAATTTGACAGAAACTCATTTTTAAAAAATTAATTTATTTTAATTAGAAGGTAATTAGTTTACAATATTGTGGTGGTTTTTGCCATACATTGACATGTACACCCATGGCTGATTCATGACAGGAACTCATTTTTATGTGAGAGGCATAGAAAGGAAAATTTTAGAAGGCTTCAGGGCCAAGGATTTGAGGATTTATTTGTAGATAATGGAGAACTATTTAAGGCTTCTGAGTAAGAGGATGTTATGAAAATAATATGAATTTATTGACTGTGAGACAGATGTATTTGAGAAGAAATATGCTGGAGAAAAGGAAACCCACTAGGATAATACTGCAATTCTCCTGGTGAGAGGTGGAACTAAGGTGAGGGCAGGATTCAACAGTCAACTATTTCTCTTTACTTCCTTCTCCTTTCTATACATAATCTCTCTGAGTGATGCTTCTGTTTGAGAGACTTCAACTATAACCATGTGACCATGGTTTCCACTCTAAGTCTCAAAAATCTTTTTCCTACCTTCCTTATGTATATTTTCAACTGCCATCTTTGTTTGTGTCTCCTCCAGATGTCCCAAACTCAGTAGACCCCATGTTGGCCTGCTTCTTCTTGTCTTGAGAGTGTATTTCAGCACCACCTCTCTACCCGAGTAGAGACTTGTGAGTTACCTTGTTATCCCTCTCCAGAATTCTGTTGGTTCCCAAATCCTGTCTGTTCTACCTTTTATGTATCTCTCAAATCCAGCTCCTCTTTTCCTTTTCACTATTGATTTGGTTTAGGACTTGTAATTTCTTCTTTTAAATGCTATAAATCTCATCTGGTCTGCCCATGCAGTGCATCTGCCACAACCACACTAGAAAAAATTCAGCAAGTTATTATTCCCCTAAATGCTTTTTTGTGGCTTTTTTTTTTAATCAACTAGAGGATAAATCTTAATTCTTTATTGCAAGACTCAAAGCCCTTCAGGATCTGATCCGGGCTTATTTCTCTAGCTAATCTGCCACCACGTTCTCTAAGAAACACTCTGTCCAGAGCTACTGGGCTATTACCATTCAGCTTTGTATCCATGCCCTCTTCTGTTTCCATTAAGGGGTTTCCTACCTCCCTTGGTTTACTAAGTCTGCTCATATCCACTTATAAGCATAGGAAAGAATTGTTTATTTACTTTTTAAAAAGTTCAGGGACTTGCCTGGTGGTCCAATGGTAAGAATCCACTTTCCAATGAAAGGGGCATGGGTTCGATCCCTGGTCAGGGATCAAACTACCGAGCCTGTGTGCCACAACTAGAGAGCCCTCATGGAAGATCCCACATGCCACAGCAAAGATCCTGCATGCTGCAACTAAAACCCAATGCAGCCAAAAATAATACATAAATCAATATTTTTTAAAATAATAAAAAGAGTGGAAAGAGCAATGCATATTTGATTTAGGGTTTTTCACAGAGCATTTAAAGGATTATTTTCAGATGTGAAATGAGACCATGCAAGTTGCCTAGATGACATAGGGAAAAAAGTCATTATTAAGAAATGGAAGAAATGGAAGGCCACATCACCAGAGTCGTGTTTATTTAGTCTACCCACTAAGATAGCAGAGATGGAATGGAGTGATCATGAATCAGGTGATGTAGGCTGATATCGACTTCACTAAAGACTTATGAGCGGTGCTAAGATCCTGTATGTTAATACCTTCTATTAATTGTAAATATCCTGGCTTAATACAGGAGACTGTAATTATGCAGACTACAACTATATCCAACATGGAGTGGAGTTAGGACATTGCAGTGGACGTTGGTGCTAGTCTCTGCTCTGATAGACAGAATATTGACCTCACACAGAGGCCACATCCTCATCCCAGGAACCTGAGAATATGCTACCTTATATGATAAAGGAGACTGTGGATGTGATTCAGGATTTAAAGTTGGAGAGATTATCCTGGATTATCCAGAGGGCCCAGTGTCATCACAAGGGTTCTCAAAAGTAGAGATTTGACTATGAGAAAGATCAGAGTGAGGCAATGTGAGATGGATAACTCATCTTTGCTTGTTTTGAAGATGGAAGAAGAGAACACAACCAAGAGATGCTGGCGGCCTCTGAAAGCTGGCAAAGGTGAAGACATGGCCTCTCCCCTAGAGCCTCCAGAAAGGATGCAGCCCTCCCATGCCTTGACTTGAGTTTTAGTTAGACCCACCCCAGACTTCTGGCCTCCAGAGATTTCAGACGATAAATTTATACTCTTAAAGCCACTCAGTCTGTGATAGTAACTTTTTACAGCAGAAATACAAAACTAATACAAGTGTCCTTCAAATCAAGGAGGTAGCTTGCTAGATCAGACTTTGGTGTTTAGATTAATTACAAACCTGAGCTAAATTTGAGGGAAGTCCTTAGATCCCCAAGGATTCAAGCTTCTTCTGTAGACACTTAGAGGATTAAAAAAAGATATGACCATGGCTTGAGTTTTCCTATGAAGAGAAGTTCAAGATTTAATCATATTGTAAGGCTAATATATATATTGGGCTTTCCTAATGGCTCAGATGGTAAAGAATCTACCTGCATTGCAGGAAAACTGAGTTTGATCCCTGGGTCAGGAAGAGCCCCTGGAGAAGGGAATGGCTACTCAATTATTCATCTATCTATCTCTCTCTATATATATTTTTTCTTTCTTTTTTTTTGGTCACATCATGTTAGATCTTAGTTCCTTGACTAGGATTGAACTCAGACCCTTGACAGTGAAAACTCAGAATCCTAACCACTGGACCACCAAGGAATTCCCAGAATGTTATATTTTAAACTTGTGTAGCCTTTCATAAGAGCCTGAGTACAGACAGTCCAATGAAAAGGAAAAGGATCAATTTTCTGATAATTTTTGCAGAAGAGGCAAAACTTTACTTCTGTCCACTTAGGCTCTTCAACTGGGCCTAAGAATTAAATTGGCATAAGACTCCAATGCTGGGAAAGATTGAGGGCAGGAGGAGAAGGGGACGACAGAGGATGAGATGGTTAGATGGCATCACCGACTTGATGGACATGGGTTTGGGTGGACTCTGGGAGTTGGTGACGGACAGGGAGGCCTGGCGTGCTGCGGTTCATGGGGTCTCAAAGAGTCGGACATGACTGAGCAACTGAACTGAACTGAAAACAGATTAAAAGGAGAGAAGCATAAAGATTTATTTAGTAGAGGTTTTACAATAGCCCTCATAAAGACAATGAACACCCAAAGAAGTGGCAAACCTTATGTTCTTTTATATTGAGTTGAGCATTGAGAAGCAATTGTAAAAAATAACAAAAATATATGGGGAGTCCAAAGGAAGATAAAAGTTATTTAACAAGGTCTGTTTGTACAGAATTCTCTATGCTGTGACTTCACATGTCTGGTGAGAGGAATGTTTCTTTCCTCCTGGTTTAGGAAAGGCGTCTTTCATGTGGGAGTGTAATCTCCTGGTTTTAGGGGAAAAAGAGAGAGTAAGTTCGCTTTTCTTGTACCTGTTGTTTTTAAGAGGTTTTAGCTCAAAATAACCCTTGGCCAAAGTGGCCCATTTTGGAGTAGCATATTATGCTACCTTCATTATTCAGACTAGGTGAACAGTAGTGAGCTAAACTTTTTTTTTTAAGGACATTTAAAAACCATGGTGTATACATAGATGAGACCTGGTTTTATTATTTATCACTAACACTAATGATAAGGAAATTTAACGCATCTCAAAACTTTTTTGACTTGTGTGATTTTGCAACACTTTAGACCTTTACAATTTGCATACTTTCTGAACTGTTATTGTATTATGATAAACAGGGATTATCATACATTTTCAGATAATGTTTTCTTGACAATTCAACTTTTATTTGTAACTCTTCCATTTATTTTAATTACTAGCACAGTGTGCAACATTTGTTAATCAGTAGAGCCTTTTTAAGTTAAAATACTAAATTAGCTAACCCCATTAACACAGAATACTCCAAACAAGCAGTAATAGGAGAGGTATTTACTGTGCAAATCGTATTACACATGTGGGTGCTCTAGGGCACGGTTAAGCGTGATTACCCTCTTTTGATCCAGCATTCCTCTGCCTCTCCCAGCTAATTTCCAGTGGAAATTTACAAAGTGCTGCCTTCATTTTTCCAGCTTAATTTTTCTAATGAAGTTCTGCTACTTTATAACACTGGGGATACAGATAATAAGCCTGTGTATAATTAAGAAGTTCTAGAATTTGTCTACAAAAGAGTCCTTTATTACTTCAACTCTACACTGAGAAATACGCTCTCTTTGTGTCCACTGTTTCCTTGAAAAAACATGGATTTCTCAGTAAGTGACCACAGAATCCTAGAATTCTGTTCTTACAGACACCTAAGTAAGAATGTTTATATTTATGACCTTGACATAATGGTGGTAACTTGGAATACTTTTACTGGTATTGTGAAAATCTTGCATATACTTTTGATATATGCAATCAGACAAATCATAAAAGCACACTTTAGTCTTTTTAGTTAGATTTTGTCATTTTATAAGAATTCCCCCTACTGCAATAGCTAACATACGCTAAGTAAACTTTTGCCACTTAGCTTTCGGTCAGTTTACAAGGCATGTGGAATTGCTTTTGTAAAAGAAAGACTGTCATTCTGTGACATACTCACATTCTTATATGGGAATGGCATTTATACATCCCAGACTTTGCTAGTTCAATAGTGCATTGAGGATCAGAAGAGACTTGAAGGCTCAGCAGAAGTATGCCAGGCAGAGCAAGGAAGGCGACATGAAGGATGTGGCCTGGACAAAGCCATCTCTGTGTCAACAAGTGCAGAGCTCATGTGGGTTTCATTTTGCCTTCTGAGGTGGCTAGTGATGCTTAGCGCAGAGCTTTGGTACTTTATGCAAAGTGGCAGAGATGAGAGGGAAGGTAGAGGTGGAGCCAGAGTATAAAGGATCATGTGTACCATGATAAAGTGTCTGGACTTCACTATATAAAACATGGTGTAAAAGTATCACAGTGTTTTAACCAATGGAGTGAAAAGGTCAATTATCTTAGAGATATCAATCTACTAGTATGTCCATGGTAAAGAAATGGGAGTCCTAGCATTTAGGGTACCAATGCCATAGTCTAGTTTTGAAATAAAGAAGACTTGCCCAGGAACAAGGACAGTGATAGTAGAGGGAAGAGAGAGGCTGGCAAACTGATTTATAGGTGGAATCCTATAAACCCTAAATCAGAAATAGGGGCCAACATGATATATGGATGTGTGGATATGTTGGGTGTGGATGGTGTGGTCAGGGGCATAGATGCATCTCAGGGCTTTCCTCAGTGCAATGAATAAAGATCCATTCAAGATGATTCAAGAAGTTAAGGATATGTTTAAAAGATGCATTGAAGAGTCTCATAGAAACCAAAGACAAGCCGGACTAAGGTGATGCCTTATGGCTGCAGGGGCGTCATTTTCTCTCTCTAGTGGCATCTCCACTTTTCTCTGTATTTCTGGCTGGCTTTATCTGTGGCCTTAGTTTTTTTCCATAAATCTTCAGTTTGCCCTTAGTTTTCATGGCCACTCCAGGCCTGATTCAGCATAACCTTCCAGCTCTAGAATCCACAGCTAATTCAGCTTTTCAGTTCAAATTTCCTGAAAGAGAATCTGTTCTGCTCAATTCATATCATCAAACTGTCCCACACCAGTTGTTGGCCTAAAACACAGTTAATGCTTAACAAATACATGTTAAATTAATGGACATATTTAATTAACCAATGAATGGATGACCACTGTGGGTGGGTACAGCGTATCACATTATAAACACAGTGTCTTATGAAAGTGTAGCCATGAGCAAAGATTTTCTCAGGTTGAGGAGTGCAGAGGCAAGAGGTCTTCTAGTACCTTTACTTGATAGCTTCTGAGTGAGGTTACTGGTCAGATAGTGATGTCCTTACTTAAGAAAAAAAAATGTAAGAAGCTCTGTTGGCATGATAGGGTGGAGGCTTGAGATATGACATTAATTTGTGGGCAGATCTATTTGAGGTGCCTAGTATTCTTGCCTGGAAAATTCCATGGATGGAGGAGCCTGGTAGGCTGCAGTCCACGGGGTCACTAAGAGTCGGACACAACTGAGCGACTTCACTTTCACGCATTGGAGCAGGAAATGGCAACCCACTCCAGTGTTCTTGGCTGGAGAATCCCAGGGATGGGGGAGCCTGGTGGGCTGCCATCTGTGGGGTCGCACAGAGTCGGACACGACTTAAGTGACTTAGCAGCAGCATTCTATATCTAGGTAGTTATTCCTAGTGAGCATTTGAAAATACTGTTCTTGAGTTAAACACTGTCTATAGAGATAAAAATTTAGAAATGATCTGAGGTGATAGTTAAATTCTTGGTGGGGGAAGCATCTTCCAGGGAGGGGAGAGACTACAGAGAGAAAAGATTTAGTACAGATTCCTGGAAATTGCTTTAATGTTAGGGCAGCCCAGGTTGGATGCATGAGACAAGCGCTTGGGCCTGGTGCACTGGGAAGACCCAAAGGGATCGGGTGGAGGGCAGTGATTCTTAATTAGGTTGCTTACCTGTATCACCTTGAGGCTAAAAATTATATACATATGCATTCCATAGTCTCAATCACAGCTATTTTGACTCAGCAGGCATATGGGTTTGAAATGTATGCCCAACCGATTCTAATGCATAGTTCTAGTTAAGGTAAGAGTCATTAATTCAAAGTCTGGCAGAAAATGAGTCAGTCAGGAAACTGGGTGAAAGCAAAGAAGAATTCCAGGAGGTATTTTACAAATTAAAGGAAAAGAGAATTCACTCCATGGACTGGATGAGACATGAGTTTGATCCCTGGATTGGGAGGATCCCCTGGAGGAGGAGATGGGAACCCACTCCAGTATTGTTGCCCGGAAAATTCCATGAACAGAGGAGCCTGGTGGGCTACAGCCCATGGGGTTGCAGACTCAGATGCAAGCATACATATATGAAATATTCTAAGTTTACATTTAATTTTAAAATTTAGAATATCAAAATATAGAATATTAAATGAAATTTTGTTGTTCATTTGCTCAGTCATATCCGACTCTTTGTGACCCCATGGACTGCAGCACGCCAGGCCTCCCTGTCCTTCACCATCTCCCAGAGCTTGCTCAAACTCATGTCTATTGACTCCGTGATGCGATCCAACCATCTCATCCTCTGTCATCACCTTCTCTTCCTGCCTTCAATCTTTCCCAGCAGCAGGGTCTTTTCCAAAGAGTTGGCTCTTTGCATCAGATGGCCAAAGTATTGGAGCTTCAGTTTAAGCATCAGTGCTTCTAATGCATATTTCCTTTAAGATTGACTGGTTTGATCTCCTTTATTTTCATTAAGATGAAATAATATTAATGTCATATAGATAAATATATTGGCACCATTTTTGTAGAATTTAATTTTTTTTTTTTAATTTTTTTATTAGTTGGAGGCTAATTACTTCACAACATTTCAGTGGGTTTTGTCATACATTGATATGAATCAGCCATAGATTTACACTTATTCCCCATCCCTATCTATGGTGAAACAAATAGAATTTAATTTTAACTTATTTATATTCTCCATTTTAGAATCTTGCTGAAATTAACATACAATGAAGCCCACCTTTATATCACAGAATATAAACTGTTCTGCTTTTAAAGACATTTTTGTATATCTTTGGTACACTCACAATTTTCAAAGAATAACTAATGATGATTGAGTCTAATTTGAGAGGCAGTGTATCTTGGTTAGAGCCTCGAAGTCATTGACAGAGGAGATGCTCATTTATAAATTCTGAAGAGAGGTTGTTAACTAGAAACTTGTCAGTTGTTTATAGCTTCCAAGTGTGTTACAGTTGGACCCTGCAATTTTCAAAAAGTTACACTGATCGAAAAGTAGTTTAAAATGGTAATTATATCTCTTAAAATTCCAGATTTTCTGGCTTTTATTAAAAATTAGGAGATCTAGAAACAGCAGGCCCCTGGTCTCACATGGCAATGACTGATTAAAGTTTGCACTCTTAGTTTTTGCTTAATATGTGTTACTGCCTGACCTTTCCAGACATAGACATTGGAGACCCTTGTTCGAGATTATAAGGTCCTCAAGAAAGAGCCCAAGATTTATTCCGTACACTTGGTACAATCCTTGTCAAGCATTCTTTTAAATATATTGAACTTGAGCTTGAACTAGTTTTATTTGTTTTGTTTTAATCCATTTGATCACCAAAAATCATTCTCATTAAAAGAGAAATCAAGCAAGAGGAAATGAAGTCAAGTGTGACTGCTCTTTAATCTTTATTAGCATTATACTAGCAGTCCCAACAATAGGGCAGCCTTTCCTTTCTTTTCCCTTTTTCTTACTCAGAACAGCATTTTCCAAACTCTGCCTCTTGAACTCTAGTCTGGAAAATATTAATAAGTATCCTATCAAATAAACTTGGGAGAAATTATATTTGAAATAGTTAAACTTTTTTTTTTTTTTTTGGCATTTACAGGGCTTTCCAGTCTTAAATATATTTTGATTTAGTGTAAACTTCTAAGAGGGGTCATATACTACATAGCATTTTGCAAACTTAATCACTCAGTTATTGCTCAAATATTACTGCAGCCTAATATGTGCCAGACACTGTGTTAGATGCCAAGAACAGGCAGTGAACAACACAGAGATGTCTCCTGGCTTCGCAGAGCTGATAGTATGGTTAGCCGTGGAATCCCTTTATCCACAGACTGGTTTGGAATAGCTGCTCAACAAAGAACATTTGATTTTTTCTTAGCAAGTTTTTCTTTTTAGTGGCAGTTTATTTCATTCTTACTTTCTTAAGGATAGTTTGTGCAAGTGTTTCCCACAGCCTTATTTCTCTGTTTAATTATATGTTTTTTTATATCAATTATACAAGTCCTGAAAATATCTGAGCTTAAAACATTTAATGTTGTAAATGGCCTATTAAAAGAAGAGCCTGTGTGAATGCTATGTAGCTGGGGCATTTAAATTCAGTATCTCTTTAGTAGAGACTTTTCTTTTTTTGGTTAAGTTTCCCATAATTAGCTCGAGGAAAGTAAAGTCAACTCTGTAAAATATGTTTCGGAAAGTTGCACAGATGTAATGAAGTTATTGAATCAGCTTGCCTGGAGATTGTTAATAATAATAATAATATATCCAGGGAATGCTAGTCCTCTTAAGCTAAGAAAACTGTCAGGAGAAGGGCAAAATAGGTCTTCCCATTTAAATTTAGAAGTTTGTAATACAAGCTCACTATCTAGCTGAACAGATAGTCTAGCCATTTGCATTTTTTATATTTAAATATTATATCACCACCCTGGGGGAGAAATTTATGTTATTGATACTGCTGCTTGAATAGTTTATGAGTTTTCAATTTCTGCTATGAATTTTACTCTAAGTATGAAACACTTTTTATATATTAAATGCTTATAGCCATGGTTACATTAAAATCTCAACGAAAGCTGTCTTCATCCATAAATGGTCTGCCTAATTCCTATTTCAAGTTGTTACTCATTTTACAAACATCTCTTTAACCGAAACTCTACTAGATAAAACATCTTGATAGATTATTAGGCGATGTTTTTGAAATTCCTCTGTTGGTATTAATGAGCTATATATATTAGGTTTATCTGGACATTTATATTATTAATACATACAGTGAAAACACTTTATTCCTCATATTGAAGATTATAAAAAGATATCCTTAATTGCCAAATTCATTCTCAAACTTACATTATTCTATGTTACAAAGGGAAAAGGACATATTCAGTATTTTATAACCCTTTCTTATGAATGGGACGGACAGTTGACCTGATTTTTTCAGAAGGGCTAAAATTATTCAGTATTCATTTTTTCCAATTTTATTGAGATATGTCATATAGCACTATGTAAGTTTAAGGTGTATGGAACAATGATTTCACTTACATGTATCATGAAATGTTATATATTCACCATTAATTCATTATATTTAGTCAATATTCATTGTCAGTTATACATACTACCAATTTAAAACATATCTCATCCTATTTCATATACAATTGACATAAATAATTTGTATATTTCCAATTGAGTGGCTTTTAAAAATGCTTAACCTTAAAAAAAATTCCTACAGTTGGTTAATGATAACTAAGTCATCTGACAATGAAATCAGAAATGAACTGGCTATAACTCAGCCCTCAAAACATTAAATTTTCTATTTTCTATATTACAATAATGATTAAAATACTAGAGTCTAATAGAATATGTAATATTTGAGCAGGTGTACTTTTATGATAACATGGAAATTTTTGTTTGTTGATTAGTTTATTAGATTAAGTTGACTTGCCTTGTTCATATTTTCTCTCCTAATTCTTTCATCAGCTCTTTGCAAACTTTTATACCTAGGCGTTCTTGCTTGTCAAATTAAGTTTTGTAGACCGGAGGGAATTGCCTCTGGAATTAAGGGAATTCCTTTCTGTTAATTAGCCTATAGTGGATTTTTTTCCCTTTTATTCTCTTTTTTTATACCACACAATTAAGTAACTGCTCTATTTCGAACATTGCTAAACTCTTAATCCAGCTTCTCCTTTTGCAAGTATTTTAGATAGACCTTTCAGCAGAGATCCTGGGGTGAACACCCACACTGACTCTTGTATCTCATTTAGGCCTGTCTGCCCTCCCAGTGTTGTCAGTGATTGGAACAAGTCAGGCTGCTCATTGACCAAGATCTTTATTAATGCAGCTTGTGATTTCTTCAGCATGTTCTATGGTTCCCCTATAAGAACAATAAAAAAATAATTGGCTTATTTCCCACTCTGTGTAGCATATATGATAAAACTGACAATTTTTCTGATTTTTTGGTCATTTTTTAGTTAAAAAACAATAGCATCTTAGAATCACTCTTAAGATAGAAGTAAACTATCCTTTGAGTCTATGAAATTCAATTAGTCAAATACAAAGACAGTACAATTCATATGACTATATTTGCTATGCTAGCGTCTCATTATATTTTATTGACTATGAAGTGTAGGAGGTTTCCAGATTTGAAGATGAAATCATTTTTTATGCAATCTGTGATGATGGAAAAGTATTTATTTTTGTTTATTTTTTTCCAAATGAAGAGAGTGAAGGCATTGAAGTATCCTGTATTCACTTTAGAGTTAATTAGTAAGATACCTCCAGTGAAAGGAAGGAAAATATCAGACATTTGATATCAAAAGATCACAAGGCTTTCAATTTAGCAACATAGTGTTTTTAAATTTATTTTTTTAATTGGAGGAAAATTACTTTGCAATGTTGTGTTTGTTTCTGTCACGCAACAACACAAATCAGTCCTAATTATACATATGTCCCCCGCTCTTGAACCTTCCTCCCCTCCCCCACCTCACCCCTTTAGGTGATCACAGGGCATCCAGCTGGGTTCCCTATGTTGTGCAGTAACTTCTCTCCAGTTATCTATTTGCACATGGGAATGTGTATATGTCGATGCTTCTTCCTCTTGTTTGTCCCACTCTTTGCTTCCTCCACTGTGCCCACAAGTCCGTTCTCGACATCTGCATCTCTGTTCCTTCCCTGTCGATGGGTTCTAGAAAACTCGTATTAATGAGCAGCATAGTTTTGAGAGAGGGGAATGGGCCACCCTTCCTCTGCCCCAGTGTGGATCAGCCTTCAACGTGCTGTGGGCAAGTCTGCCCTCATAGGGCCACACAGAGCCCTAGAGATGGTTGCAGAGTTTGGTGATAGAATCTGTGAGGAAAGGTTAAAGTACCTGAGGACAGTATTCCACAGGGATATTAAGGAAGATGAGATAAGGCTGCAGAAGCTTTACCTCTTCTGAGAGGAGCTGGTATAAGCACCCTATGCAGAGCATTGTTCCTAGTTTCAAGGCCAACGAACTACATACACCCAAGACCCCACATGTGGGTTCCAAGTTTTACCTCTGAGCCTGTATTCATACCGGTCTACGACTTTTGCATCCTCTTTTTCGGTTTTCACTTCTGCCTAGTGAACTCTGACCCACTTGTTAAAGAACAGATCAGATATTTCCCCAGTGCTTTCTGTTCCCATACTCTTTTGTTTTTGCTTTATCATCAAATTTTGCTTTTCTCCACTTGTATACTGGTAAGGCTATTTGCTCTTTCCCTCATTAAATTTTAAGGGTCTTAGGATGAGGCTTCTGCTTATTCACCTTTTTACACTCACAGTGTCTAAACACACTACTATTGAACAGATTAAGACATATCTGGTGGGCTTTCTCAATAGCTCACCAGGTAAAGACTCTGCCTGCCAGTGGAGGAGACGCAGGAGACAGGAGTTCAATCCCTGTGTCGAGAAGATCCCCAGAGGAGGAAATGCAGCCCACTCCAGGATTCTTGCTGGGGAAATCCCATGGACAGAGGAGCTAGCAGGGTTACAGTCTATGGGGTCGCAAAGTGTTGGACATGACTGAACAAGGCACAATGGTGGATTGAATTAACTATGAATCAAGTCCCCTGGTATTTACTATTGCTTATTTGCTTATCTGATAATACAGGCCCAGAATTCATTTCTGTATTATAAGGAGCTGCCTCTAGGGAAAGAGGACATCTCTCTTTGGTTTCCTCGCCTCCCCTTCTCCCCCATCTCCACCCCCTTCAGCTCAGGGAGGGTGAAAGCTGCTTCACCCAGGGCTACCTCTCTCCAGAGTTTCTCCTGACCTGTTAGTGGACCCCATTATTCAGGTGCTGGCCTGACGTTGCTCTCAATGGGGAGAATCCTTGGCCAATCCCTTCCTTTACCCTTTTGACAAGTCATTAAAGAGAAAGGCTCTTCTCCCCAGGGGAACATCTGCCCTATCTCTTATCACACCTCTCATCACATCTCTGATTTTTGTTGGCTGTTGAGACTCAGGACAAGTCAGATTATACAAATGCTGTTATAAATGTGGGAACAAACTTGCTCTCAGTTCAGTTCAGTTCAGTTCAGTTCAGTCACTCAGTTGTGTCCAGCTCTTTGTGACCCCACGGACTGCAGCACGCCTGGCTTCCCTGTCACACGGAACTTGCTCAAACTCATGTCCATTAAGATGGTGACGCTATCCAACCGTCTCATCCTCTGTTGTCCCCTTCTCCTCCCGCCTTCAATCTTTCGCAGCATCAGGGTCTTTTCCAATGAGTCAGTTCTTTGCATCAGGTGGCCAAAATATTGGAGTTTCAGCTTCAGCATAGTCCTTCCAAGGAATATTCAGTACTGATTTCCTTTAGGATGGACTGGTTGGATCTCCTTGCTGTCCAAGGGACTCTCAAGAGTCTTCTCTAACACCACAATTCAAAAGCATCAATTCTTTGGCTCTCAGCTTTCTTTATGGTCCGTCTCTCACATCTATACATGACTACTGGAAAAACCATATCTTTGATTAGATAGACCTTTGTCAGCAAAGTAATGTCTCTCATTTTTAATATGCTGTCTGGGTTGGTCATAGCTTTTCTTCCAAGGAGCAAGCATCTTTTAATTTCATGGCTGCAGTCACCATCTGCAGTGATTTTGGAGACCAAGAAAATAAAGTCTGTCACTGTTTCCATTGTTTCCCCATCTATTTGCCATGAAGAGAGTCCCGTGGACTGCCAGGAGATCCAACCAGTCCATCCTAGAGGAGATCAGTCCTGGATGTTCATTGGAAGGACTGATGCTGAAGCTGAAACTCCAATACTTTGGCCACCTCATGCGAAGTGTCGACTCATTGGAAAAGACCCTGATGCTGGGAGGGATTGGGGGCAGGAGGAGAAGGGGCCGACAGAGGATGAAATGGCCGGATGGCATCACCGACTCGATGGGCATGAGTTTGAGTAAACTGCGGGAGTTGGTGATGTACAGAGAGGCCTGGCGTGCTGCGATTCATGGGGTCACAAAGAGTCGGACACGACTGAGTGACTGAACTGAACTGAACTGACTGAGTGGGACCGTATGCCATGATCTTAGTTTCTTGAATGTTGAATTTTAAGCCAGCTTTTTCACTCTCCTCTTTCACTTCCCATCAAGAGGTTCTTTCATTCTTCTTTGCTTTCTGCCATAAGAGTAGTGTCATCTGAGTATCTGAGGTTGTTGATATTTCTCCCGGCAATCTTGATTTCAGCTTATGCTTCATCCACCCCGGCATTTCACATGATGTACTCTGTATATAAGTTAAATTAGCAGGGTGACAATATACAACCTTGACATACTCCTTTCCCATTTTGGAACTAGTCCATTGTTTCATGTCTGGTTCTAACTGCTGCTTCTTGACCTGCATACAGATTTCTCAGGAGGCAGGTCAGGTGTTTCTATTTCTTGAAGAATTTTCTACAGTTTGTTGTGATCCACACAGTGAAAGGCTTTGGCATAGTCAATAAAGCAGAAGTAGATGTTTTTCTGGAACTCTCTTGCTTTTTCGATGATCCAACAGATGTTGGCTATTTGATCTCTGGTTTCTCTTCTTTTTCTAAATCCAGCTTGAACATCTGGAAGTTCTCAGTTCACATACTGTTGAAGCCTGGCTTGGAGAATTTTGAACATTGCTTTGCTAGCATGTGAGATGAGTGCAATTGTGCAGTAGTTTGAACATTCTTTGGCATTGCCTTTCTTTGGGATTGGAATGAAAACTGACCTTTTCCAGTCCTGTGGCCAATGCTGAGTTTTCCAAATTTGCTGGCATATTGAGTACAGCACTTTCACAGCATCATTTTTTAGGATTTGAAATCGCGCAGCTGGAATTCGATCACCTCCACTAGCTCAGTTCATAGTGAGGCTTCCTAAGGCCCACTTGACTTCGCATTCCAGGATATCTGGCTCTAGTTGAGTGATCACACCATCATGGTTATCTGGGTCATTGAGATCTTTTTTGTACAGTTCGTCTGTGTATTCTTGCCTCCTTTACTTAGTATCTTCTGCTTCTGTTAGGTACATACTGTTTCTGTCCTTTATTGTGCCCATCTTTGTATGAAGTATTCCCTTAATATCTCTAATTTTCTTGACGAGATCTCTAGTCTTTCCCATTCTATTATTTTTCTCTGTTTCTTTGCATTGATCACCAAGGAAGGCTTTCTTATCTCTCCTTGCTATTCTTTGGAACTCTGCATTCAAATTCTGCATTCAAATTTGGTCTAGTTGGCTCTTTTTTCCTGCCTCTAGCCCAGGCAAACAGACTTAATTCACATGCTTTGCATAACTCAGTGGAGAATTTATTGTGATCTTAACTCATTGGAGAATTTATTGTTATCTAGAGTCAAATTCCTAACTTGTAATAAAGTACCCTTAATCCTGCTTTGAGCTTAATACATATGTTTCATTAATAGCCCTTTAACAGAGAGAAGGCTTCTCTAGGACATGTTTGAAACCTGAACAGGTATTTGAGACTTGTTCCCTAGCTATGTGTCTCGCTATCTATGAATCATTATCTCCATGCCCAGTTTGAAATGATTTACCTAAGTCAGGGTTCATCATGACTTGGATAACTACTCTTTTGGGCAATCAATATATATGGAGAAAAATGTTTCACAATTTATAAAGATCTGTAATATATTTCTATACATAGTCTCCTAGGGCCTCTATAGTCATCTCTGCTATAAAGCTGTTCATGATCTCCTTTGCTTCCTTCATAAAGAACTCAATTTTCTAGTTACGCTGAGCCTCTTTCAGTTTCTTCAGAATCCGTTTTCATTCTCTAACTCACTTCCATATATTTTGTATATGTTGATTAATTTTAATTTTTGCTTCCTGAGACCTCTACCAATTCTTTTCTAACTCTGCAGACACTCAAGTAATGACTTATTTGTATATACCACTGTATCCCCACATTGAATTTAAGAATTTCTGCCAGATCTGTGTCTTTGAGGAAATTATAAAAATTAATAGGCAAACCCATAACACCTTCTTCTTTAATATAATGTTCAGTTAATTGAAAAGTACTCTGTGCAAGAATAAAGCACATCTGATTATATATTTATAACTGTTAAAAGATACCATTTTAAAAGTAAAATTGATCATTGTCTAAACTTTTGATTGAAAGCTCAATTTATTTTTAGGGTTGTTGTGTTTTTTTAGGGTTTGCATGGCTGTTTGTACTTTTATAGAGCAATCTATCTGAGACTTAAATAATTTCTTCTGAATTTGAAGATAGATTTTTAAATATTATTTATAAAATAAATCTAAATAGTTTCATTATATATACAGATATACACATACACATGTGCACTTAGTATGCACTACATGTTTCTCTAATGAAACATTATGGCTCAATGGAATTAAAATTAATTCATGTGCAGGGAAATACCTAGTCTTTCAGCCTTATCTTTTCAGCCATCCTGTCCCTTGAGAAAGCAAATTTTGCCCAGACACAAAAGAAAAATGTACTATTAAAATGCAATTCAGAAGTGATAAAAAGTGTAAGTGTAGCAGCCGGCTCACAGCACCCCCTCTGTATACTAAGGGACATTGGGGCCACATTAATTTTGTGTGTGAGTGTTGTCCATCCCATGTGCAAATTAGCACTGGAAGGACCATAATCTGTCTTACATGAGAGCCCTTTTCCCAAGGGCATCTATAATACATGCTTGTGTAATTTTGTACATTCAAAGCTCTGTGTTCTGTTTATTTTTTATCTTAAATAGATGTAGAGGGTATTTTCTTAGGAAAAATATTTAAAAGGAATTTCTTAATAAACATTAAAAAGAAGTTGTACAGAGGTATGAAACTTGATGAAATAACACATTTCCTAAGCTTATTATTTTTTAAACAAATTCATGAATATAATGGGAGAAATTTCAGTTGAATTGGAATTTTAAAAAGGCCCTTTCCTTGTCTTAATTAAATAATATATGTGAAAATATCAGCATCTGCCCCAAAATTTGTTTAACCTCAATTTCATTTTTTCTGTGTCTGAATTTCAAAGTATTTTTCTTGGCAGAATATTTAATTTAGTTGTGAATTAAATACTTACTTCCCAGAGCTTGCTTTTTTCCCTCTAAAAGTTTCTTGTATTTAAAACAGGATCTAGCTCCATTATTATTGATAGCATGTCTCCTTTGATTATATTAATTAAAATTTTCTGATGTTTACTCCTCTTCCCTATATTATATGTTCCTTCTAGGTTATCTCTTATATTTAGATATGAGTTTTTCTTCCATCTTGGTGTTAGTTGCTCAGTTGTGTCTGATTCTTTGTGACCCCATGGACTATAGCCCACTAGGATCCTCTGTCTGTGGAATTTACTAGGCAAGAATACTGGAGTGGGTTTCTATTCCCTTCTCCAGGGGATCTTCCCAACTCAGAGATCAAACCCAGTTCTCCCGCACTGGCAGGCAGATTCTTTACTGTGTGAGCCAATGCCTAATTAAACCATGGAATTCTCCAGGCAAGAATAATGGAATGGGTAGCCACTCCCTTCTCCAAGGGATCTTCCCAACCTGGGGATTGAACCCCAGTCTCTTGCATTGCAGGCAGATTCTTTACCATCTGAGCCACTAGGGAAGTCCTCCATCTTGGTAGTTTCCCCAAATGACAATCCATTCTTAAATTCATATTAAAAAGGAAACCCTAACCATCAGATTAAAAAGTGTATTTGTGTGTGAGAGTGGCTTATTTGACTGATAGACCCTGGGATATGACCTTTTAATTAAGAAACTTCCAAATGTTGATATTTGAAGTTGTTGCCCTGGGAACTCTCGGTATCTTTTGAGAAGAAACAATTAGTCTTCTGATATCTATTAGTCAAGCTGCCAGGTAACTTCAAGATGAGCAAGGGAAGAGTTTAGTGAGTAACCTTTGAATTAGAATTCATAGATTCCATTTGGTGCCTCACTCTGGCCTGCTTCCCAGAGCCCAGAGCTTTCTGATATAATATTTCTGAGAATACACTCTTTTTATGAATATATGAACTGGCAGAGAAACCTGGGGGTTTGCATAGGTTTCTCATCTGTTTTCAGCTTTATTCTTCACTCTCACTCATTGCAGTAACTTCCAGAATCTTCCAGGATCCTGCAGGACTAATGGCATAATTTCTCTTTGGTCTCTTCCTCTTTTGGAACTCGACTTTTCTATCTGCATTCCACCTGCCAAAAACTTGTTAGCATTTTCTTCTTCTGTTTTTTCTCTTTTGTCCTCTTTCCTATGAATTTATAACTTAAAAAAAAATCCCTCTACTCTTATTTCAGAAGGTTTTGATGAGGGATTAAACAATTTATCAGGTTACACTATAAATGTATCACAATCTTAGATGTTTTGTGAGAGTTTAAAATTTTCATTTTTATGTTGATCAAAATAACATTAAAAGTAATAATGATAATGGTGATAATGATGGTAGTGGTGATGATACTGAGAGCTGTCACAATAAGCTACTTCTACTTTTGCAATAGCATTATTTATTGAACACTTACTGTTTTCAGCACCAAGTTTTGTGTATATTAAATTGTTCACCATCACTCACAGATGGTAAAGAATCTGCCTGCAATGCAGGAGACCTGGGTTTGATCCCTGGGTCAGGAAGATCCCCTGAAGAAGCAAGTGATGACCCACTCCATATTCTTTCCTGGAAAAAAAATCCCATAGATAGAAGAGCCTGGTGGGCTGCAGTTCATGGATTCTCAAACAGTCAGATGTGACTGAGTGACTAATATTTTCCTTCCAATTACTCTGTAGCATGAGGGAACACAGGTAGCAGGGGCAAAGCTAAGATGCAAATATGGGTCTGACTGACTCAAAAGCTTCTTTGTCCATACTCTGTACCAGGAATGCCTTTATTATTTGGGTAAGTTAAGAGTTGAAGAAAGCCCATTTCAATGAGAGTTGCCAATGGCAGCCATCCTTTACATTTGGGGAATACCATCTTATTAAGGGCATTTTTACTTATGTGATGAGTTTTGAGTTACTTGGCACAATTAATTAATTAATTAACATTTTCTCTAGTTAGCAAATATTTGAGACCCACAAAATTCTGTAAAATTTTAGTATCTCCATTTGTGGAATAAGAAATGAAGATTCATAGAAGTTAGTAACAGAGATAGTCAGTGGCCAAGATTGAAGTGAAGACCTGGTGTTCTGATTCCAAGCCATGTGTTATTTCCCTATAATTTATGACTTCTTGAAATTCTTTTTTTTTAGTCAAATGTCTCTACAAATCAAATTAAGACTATTACCTGAATGTTCTTTCAGGTTTTTGCCATTTTCTTCCTACCATAAAAACAAAAAATACGTCCCAACAATGCATTTATCAAGCAAATATGGTCCTGATGCTTATGGAACTCAACATTTCCGAGATGAAAATCCTAAGAGATGGATCTGTAACAAGGTGAGTTGATGCAACATTAAAAAGAAAAATAGTGTTTCTTTTAAAAGGCTAAAAAGGGACACTGATTATAGCAAATATACTGTCATTACAACTAACACCTTCATGGCTACAGAATTATTTTTAGCTATTTTATAGGAAGATAGTGCAGCTTACTGTGTCAGTAAGAGGTTTAAGTATTGTGGATTTTTTTGTTGCTGTTGTGTTCTTGTGTTTTATGGTTCAGCCACGCTGTGGTCATTAGCTTTGGCAAAGCCAGTTAGGGTCAAGTCTGAATCTGTGGGACAGAGTTAAGCTAACTCTCAGGCATGGAGATCAGTGCTTCTTTGTTTTCTTTCAACCTTCATGTATATGTGGATAGGTATGTAGGAAAGAAAGAAGAAGAAAGGAAGGGAAAAGGGAAGAAGGGGAGGGTAGGAGGGAGGAAGGAAGAAAGGAAGGAAGGGGAGATATATGTGATATCCTATCTATATATATGACATAGAAAAGGAAAAAGCAGATAAATATTTACTTTTGGATTCCAGAATTATAGTTGCTAGCACTTAAATAAAAATTTCTAAAATGGGAAAACACCTTCCTACATGTCTTACACAATAGGAGGTAACAAGGAAAGTTCTTACTAGGTTTTAAACATATTGTCTAGCAGTTAGAAACTCAAACTTACTCATATCAAAATTATACAGGTAAAGTGGAGCAGGAAATTATATTCTGGAAAGGGCTTAAGAGATACTGAGTTCCATACACTACCAGGCCTATTGTTTCTATGGGTAGTCTGTCAAGGAGGATTTATTCATTTACACACAGTCTCCTACCCAAAAGATTTAAGACTCCTTGCTTGTGTGCATGCGTGCTAAGTTGCTTCAGTTGTGTCTGACTCTTTGCGACCCTATGAACTATAGCCCGCCAGGCTCTTCTGTCCACGGAATTCTCCAGGCAAGAATACTGGAGTGGGGTGCCATGCCCTTCTCCAGGGGATCTTCCCAATCCAGGGATCGAACCCATGTATCCTGCATTGCAGGTGGATTCTTTACTGCTGAGCCACCAGGGAAGACCCTGAAGGCACCTTATCAAGTGGCAAATGCAACATAGGTCACATTCTAGAAATTTAAACAAGGGGAAACAATCTTTGATGAGAAGAGCACCTATGCCCACAACACAAAGGGGGACTGGGAGGAGGGCGTGGCAACCCACTCCCATATACTTGCCTGGAGAATCCCGTGGATAAAGCAGCTGGCGGGCTGCAGCCCAGGGAGTTGCAAAGAGTCTGACATGACCGAGCAACTGAGCATGGGTGCTCGTGACTATGGTGGTCAGAGACTTAGGAAATACGACCTGTTGGTGTCTAAGATGCAGAGAACAAAAGTTGCAGAGGCCTCCTCACTGCTCAAGTGAAAGAAACATGTTAGACCTTTAAGGGAAATTAGACCTTTCTTTACCAAATTCTAAGAAAAGTTCTTTTTTAAAGACATTGCAAATAATGGCATTGTCAGAGGGAACTCATGCTTGGATTCCTTGGGAAGTCCCATTTTCTTCTGTAGCTACTAAGTCTTTTTTTGTTTTGTTTTTCTAAATGGTATTCTAGAACACTAAACAGTAATTCCATGGCGTAAGGAATATGTGCAATGAGTACAGTCTGGTCCACTGACTGACAAACCTGGAAGTTGATAACAACATTATTACATAAAAATCCACAGCAAGACTACACTAGACATTTGCTTTTTACCTAATATGCAGCCATTCAGAATATAGGGTACATATGATTTTAAACCTTTTGATTTTGTATTTTAAATGTACATAATGTGATCTACATCTCATTTTTCTATTTGACGTGAATTTTATTTTTTGCTGTTAAGTCATCACCATCCTATTTAATTCAAGGAAATTCTCATTTCATTTCTTTAATATGTAAATGACTTACCTTAGGACACTAAGCTATTTCAGTATAAGACAGATCCTTGCACCAGTGTTTCTTTCCTAAAATAATATGGTTCTTTTGGGTTTTATGCCATAGGTTTATTTATATGTTTGACATATTCCAAGGCTATGCATTCATCTAACTAGATTAACCAAATTATAGAGACTCTTGGATCATCACTAACAAAAAGTTTATTTTGTTCTTTTGGAGGAATCATTGTTGTCTTTATATACTTTTAGAAAGTATACATACTTGAAAAGTTAATGACAAATAATCGTTCTTGGAGATCCTGAAAACTAAGAAAGTGTAGCGATTCCTTATGTCTTAATAAATCATTAATCCACTTGCACAGAATCACATAGAAAGATATTAAATGCAAATTTAATTTTATTCCTCATTTCCTTCTCTCCCACTTCCTCTGATCTCTTAAAATAACCTTATTAGATTGACAAATTATTCCTGTGTAGCCAATAGATTCTACAAGGTACAGGGTAGCCATTCTATTGTTTCTATGAAAATATTTTATGTTTTGACTTGCTGCTCAGTGATCTGGGTGAACTTGTACCCAATAAATGAGTAAAAGCCTGCTAATTTTTCTTTATTTTGTATAAAACTATGTTTATTGACTTTGGAGGCATGAGACCACAACTTATTCATTATTAGTAGATGAAGGATAGTTTTAGCGAGTTGTTGAGTTCAAAATGTTGGAGAGGGAAAAGACCTGTGTAGTTTTATGCTGCTTCTATTGAAAGATGGACTATTTACAAACATTTCCATATACATCAGATTTAGTTGAATGCATTAGATTTACGGAAGTTAAGAAACAAATATATTTGGTTCCTGTTCTCCACCCTTTGCATCATGTTTTAAGTTTGTCTGCTGGAGAATTTTTTTCTTTTGTTTTCTTTAAGCATGGACGTTGTAACTGTCAGGCCATTTGTTATACAACTATGATAAAAGGTATACATTGAGAGAAAAGTAAAATGTTTTCTTTCTCTAATCAAATTCACATTAAATCAGTTAATAAATAGTATTTAATATTTTTGTTTTATTTTAATGCTTTTGACATGTATATATAACAGTATATAAAGACATCACAAAGTCAGCAGATTAAGAGCTAATAATATAATTTTTCCTGATAGTATGAAAATCAATAATGAAAAATAATATGTATATAATTTTTTGAATTTATGGAAAGCAATAATGATGTATACATATCATATAATTTACTCATATTTCTTTTATCTAACTGTACAATGCTCCAAGTTAATTGTTAGATTCTAGGTCTGTGTCTTAAATGGTCAAACTTTTCTTAAGTTCACCTAAAGACTTTGTATTTATAAATTCTTTGTTGTGCTGATCTCAATATCAAAAAGAGAAATGAAATTAAATAAGGACAATCTATCAGTCACTATTAATTTCATCTATCTGACAAGGTCTAAAAGAGTTGGCCAAGAAAAAATTGTCTACTAAAAACATTCTTTTGATTGTCAAAACATCCACACATGTTCATATTTACTGAAGCAGAAATGATAATCTCAGCCCTTTATCTGAATAAGAATGAGTTTCATATGCATTTTGGACAACTGACTATAATAGAACCACTTCATGTTTTCCCTTATTTGCAAAATTCAAGAGGAGACTTTTAAGATGGTTCATGTTGACAGAGCTTCTCCTCCTATGCCTTATTATAGGTGAATTACAGCAGTGGAGCAGCCCTTTTGTGCTATTTTCACATGCATTTTGGTCCTAAACAGAATTTTATAAGCTACAAAGCATAAAAATATCTAGTACTCCAAAGAATTAATTTAGAGAGCCTAAGCATATTGCACAGAACATAAAGTTGACCTTTACCGTCGACGGCGTTTGGGATGGAGTGGGATGTGGAACACATCATAGATTTAATGTGGCACGTCGCTGTCTGCAGAAACTTGGGTGGGACTGTGACTGCTTGCCCATGGCACCCGGTGATTGAATCTGCTGTCACCAGCATCCTGATAATAATGAACACCCAGCTCAACGACCGTGATTATGATTATCATAATTGATGTGCAAGAGCAGTGTGTGGGGATCATTACAGCTGAACTGTACATCAGAGAAACATGCCTCAGTTATGGATAATTTTACTCTTATGCATTGATTGGGATAAAATATGCCTTTCTCTTTAAACAGACCAGCTTCATATAATTTTAAGAATCTTTCTGTACACGCTGATGGATGATGATGTGTCCGCTGAAAACAGCCCCCGACAGTTGTTTATTTTGTTTGTTTCGTTTCATTAGTAAATGTAAACAATTAAATAATTAAGTGTAATTGAGGGAAAATATCTTGCTTAGGAGGATGGTCTTCAGTAATCAAATATTCAGTTTAAGTGCTTTTTCTGTCTCTCTGACGATATATCTGGGACTGAAGTTCTTCAGCGTTCTCCCTCTGATTATCCTTGTACCTGAAATCCAGAGGTCAGCAACCATCAGGGAAAATATAAGCTTATACAGTTTTTTATTATGCAGTCTTATGCATGTGAATATGCATACATTTGTGCATATACTCTAGTTTATTATGCCTTTAGGACAGAACCACTATTGTGTTATACTATATTGAAAAATAGTGTTTAACCTATAGAAGAGTTTGGATGTGTTGTGTTGAGATGTATAAATTTACACTTCCTTGGCTTTTTCATCAATTTTTGTTTCAGATAGGTTTGTTACATTGTGTGGAAATTTTCAATTATAGTTTTAAAAATGAGTTCAAGAGTTTCTGATTTTAATTTTAACTCGTGAATGAATATGATATTAATATGTGCAGTGATGTTTCCAAGATTTTCAGTAGATTAGAACTGGCCATATTAGTCTATAATTATTAACCTAAGCGGGCTTCCCTGGTGACTCAGCGGTAAAGAATCTGCCTGCCAATGAAGGAGATGCGGGTTCAGTCCCTGGGTCGGGAAGATCCTCTGGAGGATGGCATGGCAACCCAATCTAGTATTCTTGCCTGGAAAATTCCATGAATAGAGGAGCCTGTCAGGCTACAGTCCATGGCGTCGCAAAGAGCCAAACGTGACTTAGCAATTAAACAACAACATCCTCTAAGTACTCAGTTTGTGTTTGAGTCTAAAACATTACCTTTGAGTGATGAGCAAACGTAACACATTTTTATAAGAACCATGGTAAACTATTTTTTTAAAAAACGTTATTTTGTGACTGCAGTAAAGTCCGAGATTGAGAGATTGCTCCATTAGATTAATAACTGTACAGCCCAAGAGAGACTATGGCAAACGTTTCCTTCTGAGGTCTGTAAGTTTGCATCACCCCGGGTAAGATGCTTGCCCTAGATGTGCAGCTGTACCCTATGCTGGAGGGCACCATCTTTGTTTGACAGCTAGAGGTTTTGCAGCTTGCCTACATATTTTCTTTCTGAAAGTTTTAATCTCAATGTGCTTCCTGAACTTAATTATTTACTTTTTTCCACTCAACTCAGATCCAACGGTGAGATGGTTATATATGCTCCAAGTCTTCCTAAAAGGATCTTTTATCTTTTTCTACTTCATCTACTGAAAATATTATTTTTCAGGAGTGCTGGATTTTTTTTTTTTTTTGGAGTGCTGGATTTTATACTGTGTTCTCTGGTCTAACCTCTTGCTGTACCCAAAGCCCAGATGTCTGTTTCTTGACCATGTGCCAGATTATGCCCAGACTGTGGAACTCTATGGATGTGTATATACCATGTGACATAAGCTGACTATCACGCTCACTGGAATGCACTTTCTTGTCAGTTCTTTCTTCCAAAGAATCCCCTTAACCTTTCCCCAGGTCACTTATGCATTAAAAAGATCTTAACATCTTTTATCTAGAATTTTTTACGTCCTAGGCTTCTTGAAACCTCTAGTTTGCTGAAAGTACTGATACTTTATCTCAAATATTGGAAATATTTTTGCTAGATATAACAACAAATGGTTAATTCTGTGGAATTATTTTAAAGGGGATTGGTTCTGTTATTATGTACTTCATTTAGTTAGCTTTTAATTTGCTGTGAAATTTTTGCAGAATCTTTTTTATATTAACTCTATTCTTTAATGCACCAAACTTTTGTATATTATATATATGTTTTATTCTGTTGAATTTTTTTTGGCTTTTAAGGCTTTTTTTTAAAGTTGAAGTATAGTTGATATACTGTATTATATAAGTTACAAGTGTACAGCATGGTGACTCACAATTTTTAAAGGTCGTGCTCTATTTATAGTTATTGTAGAATATTGGCTATTTTTCCTGTGTTGTACAGTATAACTTTATAGCTTATTTTATTCATAATAGTCTGTACCTTTTGAAAATATCTTGATTATGTGTCAAGATGATACAGAATACCAGAATATTATTTATAAAATAATAAATTAATGAAATCTTTACCTGGCTTAGAGAGAGGACATTCCTGTTATTTAGAAGTCTTGTGTGGTACTCTCAATGATTCCGTCTTTTCTGTTTCCAACAAGAGAGATCTGCTATCCTGAATTTTAAATACTTCCTTTGCTTTTATGCTTTTATTACATATTTGTATTCCCAAGCAATAGCTAGTTTTGCATATCTTAGGCATTTTATATAAATGTATGTGTATAAATGTGTAAATCAAATCACGTGTATTTTTCAAACAGCTTTCTATACCACACACTTACTGTGTATGCATGCATGCATAGCTAAGTCGCTTCAGTCGTGTCCAATTCTTTGTGACCCTATGGACTGTAGAAGGCTTCCCTGTCCGTGGGATTCTCCAAGCAAGAATACTGGAGTGGGTGGCCATGCCCTCCTCCAGGGAATCTTCTCCACCCAGGGATCGAACCCATGTCTCATGTCCCCTGCATTAGCAGATGGGTTCTTTACCACTAGCACCACCTGGTAAGCCCTCTTACCATGTATAGCGAAAGTAACAGTCACTCAGTCGTGTCCGACTCTTTGCAACTCCATGGACTATACAGTCCATGAAATTCTCCAGGCCAGAATAGTGGAGTGGGTAGCCTTTCCCTTCTCCAGGGGATCTTCCCAACCCACGGATCAAACCCAGGTCTCCCGCCTTGCAGGCGGATTCTTTACCAGCTGAGCCACAAGGGACGCCCTTTACTTGCATTTAATTTTTTTCCACTGTTGTAAAGTATTCCACACACAAGTTTGCACAATTTATCCATTTTATTGCAGAAAAATGTGCATTATTTGCAGCTGCTCAAATCAAGCATGATGTGATTATTATGTCGATTCCTTTATAAATCTCCTGGTTCACATGAGAGAAAGGTATTACTGACTATAGGATATATATTGAATACATTTTCAAATTTGTTCCATAAGATTATATTTTACAAATAACTGTTCAGATTTAGTTTACAACAGCGATATTACAGTAGTCCTTCCATTATTTATAATTGTCAACCTTAAAATTTTTTGCCAATTGGATAGGTGTGATGTTACGTTTTAGTTAGCATTTCCTTGATTTTAATGAAGTTGAACTTTCTTCTCCAAGAGCACACATCTCTCAATAGAAGTTGTAGTTTTCTCACATGGATTCTACATGTTTATTATTAGACTTATTCCTAAGAAACTTATATTTTATTGTGATTGTGAAAAGCTCTCTTTTTTTCCCATTCATTTTCTAACACACTCTTGTCATACAGTCTTTTGTGTTCTTCATATGTACTTTTGTTACTATGTTAGTCTGCTCAGGTTGCCATAACAACATACCACAGACTGGGTGGGTTGTATTTGTTTTTTCACAGTCCAGGGGGCTAGAAGTCCAAGATCAAAGTGCTCTCGGGGTTGGTTCCTGGTGAGGCCTCGCTTGCTGGCTTTTCCCCCATGGAGTCCTCATGGCATCTTCTTTGTGCATCCATGGAGCGAGAGTGTTGTGGTTGGTATCCTTCCCTCTTCTAATAAAGACACCAGTCCTATCAGATTATTCTGGTGTCAGATTTTCTAGTTTCAAATGGCTGCTTATGTGCCTGGTTTTGAGCAGTTTATTTAAATTCCCTGTACCTGAGTTTTCCCATCTTTGGAAAGGGGAACTATTTCACCTTCCTTACACTGTTATGATGACTGAATTAGGAGATCATATTAATTACTTAGAAGAATACCCAACAAAGTAAATACTGTACATTTAGCTGTTATTGTATTTATGATCTTTTTAATTTCCTATTTCATTAATGTATTTTGACCAGTTATGTTATAATGATCTTCTAAATCTCTAATACTCTGTATCATTTAAAATTTAACCATTATTAGCCCTATTTTCACATATTGACATTATAGTAAAAGCTATAGGCACAGCTCATTTTATTGTACTTTGCCACATTTCACTTCTTGGATATTGCATTTTTTAAAAAACAGATTGAAGGCTTGTGGCAACCCTTCATTGAGCGTTTATCACCTGCATTTTTTCCAGCAGCATTTGCTCAGTTCATGTTTCTGTGTCACATTTTGGTAAATATCACAATATTTCAAACTTTATTATTATTGTTACTGTATATTTATGGTTATTCTATGATGAGTGATCTTTGATGTCACTATTTTAATTGCTTTGGGGCACCAGAAACAATGCTCATGTAAGACAATGAACTTAATTGATAAATGTTGTGTATGTTCTGACTGCTCCGCTGACTGGTCATTCCCCTATTTCTCTCCCTCTCCTCTGGCATCCCTATTCCTTGAGACACAAAAATATTGAAATCAAGTCAATTAATAACCTTACAATGGTCTCTAAATGTTATAAAGGAAGAATCATACATTTCTCACTTTAAATCAAAAGCAAGAAATGATTCAGCTTAGTGAGGAATGCATGTCTAAAGCCAAGATAGGCTGAAACCTAGGCCTCGTGAACCAGTTAGCCAAGTTGTGAATGCAGAGGAAACGTTCTTGAAAGAAGTTAAAAGTGCTGCTCTAGTTCATATAGAAATAGCCTTATGGCCTGTGTGGAGAACGTTTTACTAATCTGGATAGATGATCAAACTGCCGCAACATTCCCTTAAGCCAAAGCCTAATCCAGAGCAATCTTCTAAGTCTCTTCAGTTCTATGAAGGCTGAGAGAGGTGAGAAAGCTGCAGAAGGAAAGTCTGTAGGTAGCAGAGATTGGTTCATGAAGTCTAAAGAAAGAAGCCATGTCCATAACATAAAAGCGCAAGGTGAAGCCGCCAAGTGATGATGTATTAACAGAAGCTGCAGCAAGTTGTCAAGACGATCTCTCTAAAACAATAAAGATGGCTACACTAAGCAACAAAATTTCAGTGTAAATAAGACAGCTTATAGTGGAAGAAAATGCCATCAAGGACTTTCATAGCTTGAGAGGAGAAGTCAGTGCCTGTTTCAGAGTTTCAAAGGTCAGGTAGACTGTCTTGTTAGGAGCTAATGCAGTCGGTAGCTGAGTTGAAGCCAGTGCTCGTTTATCAGTCTGAAAATCCTAGGACCATTAAGAGTGCTAAGTCCACCAGGCCTGTGCTCTGTAAATGGAACAGCAAAGCCTGGTTGACAGCACATCAGTTTACAGGGTTGTTTATTGAGTAGTTTAAGCCCACTCTTGAGGCCTACTGCTCAGAAAAAAAATTTCCTTTCAAAATATTGCTGCTCATTGAAACATAGAGACATACTTTACTCATCCCTTTGTATGTCACCCAAACTCTAATAACCAGAGGATTTATTAAAAGTAGTTTTTCCTACCTCATATGATCATAAATTTATCCATTGAGAAAGAAAATCAAATCCTGGTAATGTTCTTTTCATATCCAATGGTGGAATTTTTTTTTGAAAATCAGTAGTGATTTTATTTTGAAAAAAGTCTTATTGTTTTGTAGTAGTTGGAAGGGGTTTAATTGGCAATGGCGACTTGAGGGTGGTTATACAGGGGGATCAGAAACCAAACTACTTGAACTTTTCTTGGCTGAAATATGACATGGTCAACACAGAGGAGCCCCCAAGAAGTTTCCATGTTGTGACTCTATTCCATGGGGTGATGAGAAATAAATGTTAACAGTATATTGAAAAAAGAATTACTGCTCATTGACAACATACCTGGTCATATAAAAGATCTGACAGAAATGTACAATGAGATTAATATCATTTTCATGCCTGCTAACACAACATTCATTCTGCAGCCCATGAACTAAGTAATTTTGACTTTCAAGTTTTATTATTTAGGAAATACATTTTGTATGGCTATCACTGCCATAGATAGTGAATCCTCTGATGGATCTGGGCAATGTCAATTGAAAACATTCTGAAAAGGATTCATCATTCTAGGAGCCATTAAGAACATTTGTGACTCATGGGAAGAAGATTGAATATCAACATTAACAGGAGTATGGAAAAAATTGATTCCAGCTCTTGTGGATACCTTTGAGGGGTTCAAGACTTCAGTGGAGGAAGTCACTTCAGGTAGCAAGAGAACTAGCCTTAGAAGTGGAGCCTGAAGACTAAATTGCTGCCATCTCATGATTAAACTTGAATGAATAAGGAGTTTCCTCTAAGGGCTGAGTAAAGAAAGTGGTTTCTTGAGATAAGAACTACTGATGAAGGTGGTATGTAGAATTATTGAAATGACTAAGAATGTATCAATAGAATGTGACATCAACTTAGTTGATAAAGCAGTAGCAGGGTTTCAAGGGATTATCTCCAGTTTTGAAAGAAGTGCTGCTGTGGGTAAGACGCTATCCAACAGCTCAGGGATAGTATCAGCGCTCAGGGAGCTCTGCTCAGGGCTCTGTGCTGCCTGAAACGGGGAGGAAATCCAAAAAAGAGGGGATGTATGTACCGCTGAGTCACTTTGCTGTACGGTAGAAACATGGAGAAGGCAATGGCACCCCACTCCAGTACTCTTGCCTGGAAAACCCCGTGGACGGAGGAGCCTGGTGGGCTGCAGTCCATGGGGTCCCGAAGAGTCGGACACGACTGAGCGACTTCACTTTCACTTTTCACTTTCATGCATTGGAGAAGGAAATGGCAACCCACTCCGGTGTTCTTGCCTGGAGAATCCCAGGGATGGGGGAGCCTGGTGGGCTGCCATCTATGGGGTCGCACAGAGTCGGACACAACGGAAGTGACTTAGCAGCAGCAGCAGCAGCAACTAACACAACATTGTAAAGCAACTATACTCCAATAAAAATTAGCTAAGGAAAGAAAGTGAAAGTTGCTTCAGTTGTGTCTGACTCTGTACAGTCCATGGAATTCTCCTGGCCAGAATACTGGAGTGGGTAGCCATTTCCTTCTCCAGGGGATCTTCCCGACCGAGGAATCAAGCCGGCATCTCCTGCATTGTGGGTGGATTCTTTACCAGCTGAGCTACCAGGGAATCCCAAGAGAAGAAAGTAATAGTAAACTAACATTAATAAATTGACTGAGTCCTAGATAATTAAAAGATTAAATTGTTTTTATTAATTTAAATTCACTTCCTATACTACATGTTTTAATATTATACAAATTAAATATTGAAGTTTAAGTATATCAAACATCTAACTTGTGTTACACTAAGACAAATATGTGAAAGCTTGCCATCAAGATGATTTTAAACTTACAGATAACAGTTTATATTCTTTTGTATCTTTGAATTGACTTTATGTCACTATAAAATAGTATTTTGAAAAAATTTTTGATAAATTTACAAGTTGGTGCTTAAAAAATGTCTTTAAGTCTTATAAAACGGCAAAGGGAACCAACAGCAACACATACCACAAAAATAAAGGAGAAGTCAAATACTTCTCTTAATTATGTGTTTCCTTATCACAATATATTACTAATGTAATGTGTGCCAAGGAATGCATGGAACTCTACTCATGGATTTCACAGACTAGATTTCCTGCTTAAGAATTCATTTGAAGAAATTGTTCCATTGTGAAAATTATTGTTGTGGATTTAATTTCTGTTAACATCCTTAACTGCATATTTTCCAAATTACACCTAAATGCAATATATTTTCTCCTAAAAGCATTCTTCATGGAATTATTTAAACATTCATATTTATCCTAACAAGATGCTGGAAACCATAGTCCCAGACTGCTTTTGAGAAGGCTACAGTTTGTGAATTCTATTATAGAAGTGCCAAATTGATACTTGCATCATTAACTCTGGATTAATTTGTGAGTTAACTTTTTAGGTGGTTATGATAAGGTTGTAAACTATTAGGGAAAATTTTACATCTGTTAGCATGTTAACATATTAACAACTGAAATTTCAGATGACTAAAAAGTGATAACTTGATAATCTGTGTAGCAACTGACTAAGAATATCAATGAAAGACTCTAAGGTACAAAAGTAGTGAAAATATTTCACATTATAGTTGTAAAGATACAAGTGTTGACCCTAACTTTTTTATTATATCTATTCCAAGAGCTATTTGCAAAGATTTTGCTCACAAAAATTGGAATATTTAATAAAACCTGATTTTCCTCCTCTGTAATTCCTCAATTGGAAAATGTAGTTCCTTGATGATGATCTAGGGTTTTGAAGAATAAATGGATTTTAAAGAGAAAATTAGATGGTACTTGTTATGCTGTTTAACTATCAATGCATTGTCATTTGTCTGTTGTATTATAAATGGCTTGCTCTCTCTACCTTCCTCATTTAATCATGTAACTTGTCTGTAAGCAGCATTAGAGGAAAAAAACCTGCTGCTGTATTTTTCAGTTGTTTTCTCTGCTTATCCAAAGAGAACTCACACTTATAGCTAGTGCAGAACTCTTCATCTTCTCCCTGACACCTGTTTTCTTTTAAATTCCTTTCACCCAGGCAGTCACTCAACTTTTGCCAAATAATGGGAAGACTTCCTAGTTTTCTCTCTCTCTTCCTTAGGAAAGATTTTCCCCAATGACATTGCCTCTCCCAAGTGAAGTTATGTATGACTGGCAAGTTTGGTATTTTAAGAATTAAGCCATGATATAAAAATTACATCCTAGTCCAAAACTTCCTTATGGTAAATAAAAACAATTTCTGTGTATGTAGTTAGTGTTTTATTTGTTTTATTATATATTATTTCTGAATGTGTTTTTGTTATTTGTCTAATTATTTGTCATGAGAAGACTGGATTGGAAGGGTGTCTGTGCAAATCTCTTTGTAGCTCACTAACCTAATATCATGTTGGCATTCTTATAGAAATAATGAGGAGCACTAGCATTAACGGTATACATTTTTCCTTCACTTTATGTCATGTATATATTATGTTAAGAAAATTACTTCCATTTTGTCAGCATACTCCATAGAAACTCATTTATATTGTGAAAGCCTATAAACCATGAAAAATTTGAAGTATTTTTTTTCAGAATTCTATTTTTTAAAAGAAAGTACTTGAAGTTGTACTTCTTTGAAGCTTTGCCTTGATTCTTAAGACACTGCATATTGTTTTTCTAATTGAATTCAGAAATAAGTCATTTATGTTTTGATACCAAATAAATATTGTGTGAGGGTGGAAGCAATCTAATCTGCAAGCATGAATATGCTTTCTAGTACTAATAGCATACTTGGTTTTGAAAGTAAGTTTCCATATTCACGGCATGTATTACTTAAATTTCAAAAGAAAAATTCTAAAAATACCCCAGAAAAAGATGTTGAGAAAATATATCAGATATTTTGGTAGCTAACACATATATACTTTTGCTTTTTATCCCCAAACATTACTGATAACATTTCCCATGCTTCAACTTTCTAACTCTTGTGTTACTGATCTATAATAGATGTAAATGCCCCAAATAACAAAGGATCTGTAGTTGCATGAATTTTTCAGATTGGAATATTTTCAGATATCAAATGTTAAGTATTTGGTGTTCTATGAAGAAAATCATCTCAGAATACAACTACTATATTCATATAAATGTATGACTTAGTAGCATTAAAATAATCAGTGGTAGATTGAAGGGTTTATTTTTGATGATATGCTAACATAAAAATAAAGTGCACTTTCCAGAAAGCTTTTTTGTATTGTAGGGCACAGTACAACTTAAAATGCTGCCCTAGTAAAATCTATTATTAGAAAACAAAGAAAGGTGCTCTTTTTCAAATATCTCCTATGTTTTATATATGTATAAACAAAATTTCTACATGTTTAAATTCTGGTAGGTAGATAACTATTTTCATCATTATCATATATTGTGAACCATAGGGGATGACAGTATATTTGTTTTTATTTTGCTTTGTTTACTTATTTATTTTTAAAGTTATAGTCAAAGAGTTAGCTACCTTAAGAACACGTTAACTGAAGTATGTCTGCAGCAGGTACTCAAGGTTTGTCTTTGCCCTGCTGAGTTCACTAGTTCTTTTCTTCACAACTATGAACACATACCCACATTCAGGAAAGGCATCATTAGATGAGATGGGAAAGGGAAATAAATGAAGAACCAGCTCTCTTGTATTGAAACTTACATATAATGATGTTCTATGCTATGATGGTTTTCTCTACGGAAGTAGAATTAACAAGAGTAACCAAGGCAAAGAACCCATTCATTACAAGTGTATGTTACCTGATTGTTGACTTGGCCATTTGTGCTCAAGTCCTGGTTACCTACACTCCAAAGATGACTAATGTAAGTCAAGTCACTATCTTTTTCCCACTGAATCATTTGGTTTTATTTCCATTTGTAAGAAATAATTTTGCTGATCTCATTTCATGTACTTATTTTATGTGGGAAGTTTGATTTAAAATATAGAGTGGAATTTTATGTTTTTGGTCTTTTTGTTTTTGGTCTTACGTCTAACTCTTTAATCCATTTTGTATTTTTGTATATGGTGTGAGATACAAGTGCTATTCTTTCACATGTAGTTGTTCAATTTGCCTATACCATTTATTGAAGAGGCTATCTTTTCCCCATTGCATATTCTTTTTTTCTTTGTCATAGATTAATTTACCATATGAGCATGGCTGATTTGTGAGTTCTCTGTTCTCCATATCCATATGTCTCCTTTTGTGACAGTAATACACTGTTCTGATTACTGTAGCTTTCAGTATAGAAGTCATGAAGTGTGATACCTCCAGTTTTGTTCTTTCTCAAGATTGCTTTGGCTACTCAGGGTCTTTTGTGTTTCCATGCAAATTTTTAAATTATTTGTTCTAGCTCTTTGAAAAATGCCTTTGGTATTTTGGTGGAGATTGCCCTGAATCTGTCAATTACTTTGGGTAGTGTGACCATTTGAACAATAATAATTCTTCCAGTCCATGAGCACAGTATATCTTTCCACTTGTTTGCGTTGATTTCAATATCTTTTATCAGTGTATTATAGTTTTCAGAGTGCAAGTTTCTTACCATTTTGGTAGATTTATTCTCAATATTTTATACTTTTTCATGTAATTGTAAGTGGAATTATTTTCTTAATTTCTCTGAAAGTTTGTTATTATTGTATAGAAATGCAAGATTTCTGTTTATTAATTTTGTGTTATGAAACGTTATTGAATTCATTTATTAGTTCTATTAGTATTTTGGTAGCATTTTCATAATTTTCTGTATGTAGTATCATGTCACCTAAAAACAGTGAAAGTTTTACTTCTTTCTTTCTAATTTGGGTTTCCTTTATTTCTTTTTCTTCTCTGATTGCTATGGCTTATGTTGAATAAAGGCACTTCTTTTGATATCATATGATTTTTATTCTTCAATTTGTTGATGTGATGTGTCACATTGATTGAATTGTGAATACTGAATCATCCATGCATCCCTGGGATAAATCCTACCTGAGCATGGCATATGATCCTTTTAATGTATACTTTTTGTACAATCTTAGCCATATTTTTTGGATCTGTTTCCTCAAACAAAGGAAACAAATGAAAAGGTAAGCAAATGGCACTACATCAAATTAAAAAAGTTTTTGCACAGTGAAGGAAATTATCAACCAAACAAAAAGACAGCCGACTGAATGGGAGAAGATACTTGCAAATGGTATATCCGGTAAGGGATTAGTATCCAAAATATATAAAGAATGCATACAACTCAACATCAGAAGAACAATCTGATTTAAAAATGGGCAAAGGACCCGAATAGATATTTTTCCAAAGAGAACATATAGATGGCCAACAGACACATGAGATGCTCACTAATCATCAGGGAAATGACTTGAAAATTAAAATCACACTGAGATAGCACCTCACACCTGGCAGAATGACTGTCATCAACAGAATAACAAATAACAAGTGTTGGTGAGAACTTGGAGAAAAGAGAACCCTAGTGGGCTTGTAAATTGGTGCAATCACTATTGAAATTTGTTTTTAATTCAAAAAATCAAAAATAAAACTGCCATATTGATCCAGGGCAAAACAGGTGAAGGGGATTAAGAAACAAAAACCTCCAGTTATAAAATAAATAAGCCACAGGGACATAATGTATCATAAGAAATATGCTCAGTAATATTGTAGTAACTTTTTATGGGGACAAGTGGTTAGTAGACTTATCACAGTGATTATTTAATAATTTATCCAAATGTCAAATTGCTATGTAGTACATCTGAAACTAACATAATACTGCATGTCAACCATGTTTCTATAAAAAATAAATAAAATATAGAGTAGCAAAGCAGGTTTTTAGTTTAATTCTGGAGACTCCTGCATTATTCAGAAATGGTGTTAAGGCTTCAAACTAATATTGGTACCCTCTTTGATCTCTGACTCCAGAGAATCTAATTGAAGCTCTAGACCTTCTCTCCAGAAGAAAGTACAAATATACGGTGTACACAACACTTGCATGCCATCATTTTGTTTCATTGAAAACTAATTTCCTTCACAGAATAAGTGAAACTAAAGTTTTGTTTACAACTATTACTCTCAAATGTGTATCTTATAAAAATGTGGAAATGAACACAAAATTTTCAAGTAAAGAAATGAAATTTTATAGAAGTAAATTTCAATAGAAACACTACTATATTTTTAATACTTGAGTTAAAACATTGAAATGTTAGGGTAGACTTTTAGTATGGCAGTGCTTTTATGTTTGAAGTTAATTTGATTTAAACTTTTTGTTTTAATGGCAACAAATGTTAAAAATAATTTACCTAGGTATATGTATCAAATGGAATCAGAATGCTAATAATTTGCTCTGTCAGAGAACAAAGGTTGAAGTAAAAGAATATGAAAGCTTTCTAAGACTCTATAGAGATTCTAGAGATTGAACTCATATCATTTCAACTCCTTTGTCCTTCAACCATTGAGGTTCCATGTTTTAGAGTCTGCCTTATTGACATACTCTGTGACAACCCAAAGCCATGGATCCATGTGTCATTTTAGGGACACTGAAGCAGATGTGAACTTCAACAGAAATTTGTATTGTTCATGGGTATTCAGAGATTTCTCCCTATACAGAAATAAATTGTCATTTTCCACTTCAGCGTGCAAAAGTACTTCATCTGGAATTAGAGAGTAGGCATAATTATCTTCCTTTAATCTTATTTTCCAGAGAAAGGGCTTGTTCTAAAGAAGCCATGATTTTCCAGCACTTTCCAGCATACTATGGCAGTAGTGTGTTGAATAGTAATAATAATTCAATTACCTAAGTAATTACAAACCTACTATATTCCTTATCATATTGCTGTAACCAGGGCTTCCTATTTATCTCAGATATTTGGAAGCATCTACTTAAAGTTGACTCCTTATCTTCAAGACACTTTATTTTCTATCCTGTTTGCATTTTCTCATGAAAATTCTCTGAAGCTGACTACTGAAAAGGAGTATAGATGCGTCCATTTCTAGATTTGGAGGTAGCATCTTTGGTAGTAATTCATGCTCATGTAGGAAGTGATCGAGGTGATACATGGAGCTCTTTTCATCATACAGTAAAATCAGATATGTTTCCAAAGATTGCAGATACAGTACCTAGTCATGAAGTTTTAGATTTTCCTTCCAATTGAAGTTATGCTCAACAAAAGAAATGTTAATCTTCTTGAAGACAGGAAGCAGTCTCCCTGGTTTCTGAAAAGGACTCACAGAATAGAAAATTTTCTGTCATTATGTCAGTAGGAACATACTAGATGAGCTTTATTAGTTGATTGCTCTCAGAAATAGCTTGGGTCAGGCAAAGGAAGTATTGCCTCGGTGGTTTACTCTGTGATTTGTTAGAAAATATCAACTATTTGGGAGAGGATGAAGTATTTCTTTTCTTTTATCCTTATGTTCTTTCATCCTTATGTTCTAAGTTGTAAATAAACAGCACTTATTCTCATGCTACATGATTTCTCCCCTGTACTATGTGGTTTCATGTGTGCATTAGGAGATGATTCCAGGCAAAGTCTTTGGATGGAGCCAATAACAGCTTAGTTAATTTCTAACTTCTCAAATCAAGCCAGTTTTGTGACAAAGAGTCCCATTCTCTGAAGTACTTTCACAAATGGCAGAAATGCTCAGCTGTATTTACTTCATGTTTTTAATGGTGACAACTTCACTACTCTAGACGTTGTTGATTTACTGTGCTGTTTTATAATCTAAACCTCAAGACTCTGTCTCTTTATGGTACAATATTAAGATGAATGCTTCAACACAATTTTGAATATTATGTATAACTACAGGTGTTATTTTGGGTATATCCTCCACTGTTTAAAAATTAAATCAAGTCTAAATAATAGAGATTTAGAATTATGGAAGTAAAAACTTCTCCACACTGCAATACCCAAAAAGAAATAATCTTTGTAATAGTTTTTGAGTAGCAAATGGCTTGGCAGACTCGACTGAGATTAGTTTCTTTATGGCTTTTGTGACTGTTTAGAGCTACTAAATTTAGATATTTTGTTTCTGAGCATGTTTTCTGAGGTTTTAAAGAGAAGCAATTTCCCTCCAATTAAAAATTTTTTAAAAAGCAATTTGATCAGAAGATCAAAAACAACAATATGGCTAAATTAGGCACAGATTTACTGGATAAATAATTGTGCTCAATATGCTTAGCTAATTGTGTATGTATTATAGGCATGAGTAATAATGAATTTATTTCCTAGCTATACTTCACAGACATTCAACAATCAAAATGGACAATAATCCTGTGACTTCCTGCTGGGGCATATAGTAACTATTTAACTGCTGGATTTTGAAGAATCTTTGAGGTAGTGCTTGGGTTCATAACCATTTACTAACAGATATGAACACAGTGAAAGCACTTCTAAAGTGTGTTAATAACAAGTATACCCATACTGATGCATGCTGGCAGAATTTCAGCTCTCATTCCAGTGTGGATCTTATTGTAGTCAAACATCCCTACACAAGTAATGGGCATTATCTTTATGGCCTTGTGTGTGTCTGTTCTGGGTTTCTTGTCATGCACGTGGCCTGTTGATTTCTTAAGTCTTACATTATCTTCACTGATTGTTAGAATTCTTGTCATCTATACGCATTTCAGCAGTGTGCATTTATTAAGTTAGAAGGACTTTTACTCTTCACTGTAAAGAATTGATTCAGCTGCTATTGCTTCTGTTCATATAGATCTACGTGTCGTGTGTGTAATTCCATAGAACTCCAGAATTGCTCTGTTCACTAAAGAACAGAACTACTCTCTGAGAAAGCAAGCCCCCCAAGCTGTAAATTTGCATTGTTCAGTATGATAGCTGTGTAGCTGTTGAGCACTTGAAATGTAGCTTCTCTGATTTGAGATGTTCCATAAGTCTCAAAGACCCTGGGTTTCAAAGATGTAGTACAAAAAAAGTAAAATATTCATATTTTTATATTAATGACAGTTATACTGTTTAGGCATAGCTTAAATGTTTTATTTCCATATAATTAATTTCACCTATATCTTGTTACTATTTCTAATATGGCTACTAGAAAAGTAAAATGACATGCATGGCCCACATTGTATTTCTACTGGACGTGCAGGTCTAAAGACATAGCTAAGCAAATACTTAGTCTAACAAGGAGCTTCGTTTTAATGGAACCTGTGGAGAATTTGGTTTTGGAAGCTCAGGCAAGCATTATTATCTCATGTTGTTGTGCTTTTTCACTTTAAAATTTTTTCACTACAATGTAGTGGATTTGAAAATACCACTAGGTTCTTTGGCGTTAGTTGCTTCCTCCACACTCCACTAAACTACTGAATTACTCCTCCCAGTTCACTCATTTTAGGTCTAAGAAGTGAATCTAAAAGAAAAGGTACATGAAGTGGAAATTTGGGGTTTTTACATATAATTCAGTTCAGTTCAGTCGCTCAGTCATGTCCGATTCTTTGCAACCCCATGGACTACAGCACGCCAACCCTCCCTGTCCATCACCAACTCCCGGAGTTTACTCAAACTCATATCCATTGAATCAGTGATGCCATCCAACCATCTCATCCTCTGTCATCCCTTTCTCCTCCTGCCTTCAATCTTTCCCAGCATCAGGGTCTTTTCCAATGAGTCAGTTCTTCACATCAGGTGCCCACAGTATTGGTTTCAACTTCAACATCAGTCCTTCCAATGAATATTCAGGACTGATTTCCTTTAAGATTGACTGGTTGGATCTCCTTGCAGTCCAAGGGACTCTCAAGAGTCTTCTCCAAACCACAGTTCAAAAGCATCAATTTATCTTATTATAAATAATTAAATAATAAAGCCACGGGATTAAACTAAGGCTTTGGCGAAGTTTTTAATGACAGTGTAGGTATAGACTCGACTCAGGATCAGCTTTGCCCATGGCCAAAGAACCAAAAGAAGTCACTTTTGTTCTGCATAAATGAAGTAGTAGTCCTGTTCCTACCACTCTTTTAATTTGATTTCATGAGTTTATTTTGTGGGAAATCAGTATATTTCTTTAAACCAGGAATAAGATTATGGTGCTCTATTTATAAAGATAGGTAAAATTAACATGGCTTTATAAGTCGGTTAGGAAATGCAGCCACTCCAATACTCTTGCCTCGGCAATCCCAAGGACAGAGAAGCCTAGTGGACCACAGTCCATGGAGCCGCAAAAGAGCCGGACACAACATAGTGACTAAACAACAACAACAACAAAATACGTTGGTTAAAACACGTGCAGTCGTAGAGAATTTATAAACAATTTATAAATTTATAATTTATAAAGCTTAGAAGTTGTCACTGTACAATTGTAGAACTATATGAAGCCACTTCTTGAGCTGATCTGTGGTTCGAAAAAGGGGGCATGACTTGAGACAAACTACATTAACCAAAATTTTCAATATTTTAGAGGCTATTTTCAAATTCTGATATAAATAAATAGGTGTGAGTCTTGGACCCAGAGAACAGGAAGAAAAATCAATCAAAAATACCCTGGATATTAAAACCGACTTTGTGCTCTAATGTGAAGCTACTTGATTGAGTGGTGTGGTGTCAACCATATCTTTCTTCTAATGCTAAAAGTAATGCACATAGACAGAGTGGCAATCACGGCACAGCCTCCCATCAGCAATAATTAATCTTTTAGTTAACAGAGACTAGAAAAGCCTCTCATCAGCCTCTTCTGAAGTCTGAGGGACCCTGCTTTTTGATGTTTGCATTCTGAGGAAAATTGTCCCCACCAGTTCTAACAAATTGAAACACCAGGCTAATTATGGCAGCTAATGAAGTGTGTGGAATGGTCACAGCTTGTCGTGAAACTGTTCCTTCAGCTTGGATTAGGGTTTCATCAATCACTTTTTTAAACTGATCCAGAATTGCTTCTGCCCGGTGCTTGGCATTTTTAATGCCTTTTCTGTAATTGGTTTTTTCCCTAAAGCTTAGACTGTTTTTTGAAATATTATAGTCTCAGGACAGGACTTGCAAACTCTAGTTGGTAAAAATAAATTTATTATTAGTGATATCAGCTGATCAAGTGGTAAGAAGCTAATAAAAGGACCACCAGAATAAAAGTTGATATACTGTTCCAGTCCTGCTAACGGTAGTAATAAAGCATGTCTATGTATATCATTTCCCCAAATGTATGTATAATACAATGTAGGAAAATCATAGTTGGTGGTTATGTGACTAAAATTCCACCAAGAGTTTCTATGAACTTACTACGTAGATGTTAGTTTATTGCTAGGTGAGGATCACTGTCTGTTTATCACCCAACATTGTTTTATAAGATGTCTACATTTTGCACTGAGCCAAGCATTTTGAAGCATTAAACCAAAGATATCTATATTCCCAGTTAAATCACTTAGCATAAATCTGCAGTTCAACTCAGAAAACCTTGCATAAAGGCTTTTACCTTATCTACAAAAGGGAATCAGTTATTTCTCAGGTGTGACTATAATTTCTAAATAATTAAGACTTGTTTTAATGTTGAAAGTTCATCAAAGCAACTATTGAGCACCCACAGTGTGCAGAGTACTGCCTCAATATTTAAGACAATTCAATAAAGTAGAGGCATTAAAGTTCATAGGCTATGTCCTTTGATATGACATGAAGAAATATCTGTATAATATAGTCCCATAAGGCCTTAAATTTAAAAACATAGACTTTGTGACATCTCACAAGTTTTCATCACAAATTTAAAAATATTTTTTATTTTGACTCCTGCTTTATTTACATATAGTTGAATTATTTAACATTTGGAGATTTTATAGTTTTTTTAATTGGCAATTTAATAATTGTATAATTATTTATACAACTATAAATAATCTTTATACAAATATGAATAATTCAACAACTTACCTGTGGTCAAAGACCATTCTCTGAATTTAATCTTCTGAAATTTGTTGAGAGTTGCTTTATGGTCCAAGATTTGGTCAATTTTGGTAAATGTTCCAAGTACATTAAAAAAGATATACTTTCTGCAATTGTTGGCTACAGTGGTACATATTTACCAATCTCCTGAAGATTGTTCAAGTCATCTTCTATATCTACTTATGATGTCTATATTATATTGCTATTACTGATATCAGTATTACTTTAAGAACCAAATGACAAATATCTTAGGTTTTGAAGGTCACATGGTCCATGTTACCACTATTCTAGTCTGCAGTTATAGCACAAAACAACCACAGGCAATACATAAAAGAGTGGGCTTGACTGTGTTCCAGTAAAACTTTATTTGAAAATTAGAAAGTAGGCTGGTTTGGATCAGAAAGTGGGCTGTAGTTTGCTGACCCCTAGTAGGTACTAACAGAACCTCTGATTTATAGCTGGGTACATGATTGCATGAGATTAAGACTGCATTTATCAGCCACCTCTTAAAGCTAATTATAGTCCTGATACTAGATACTGGAAAATGGAAATTTTTCAGAACTTTCCCTACATAAAAAAAGTCTGATGGTGTGCAAGATAGCTAAAAGCAGAACTCTCATCAAAGAAGACCTATGCAAGCTAATAAATCAGTCTGATAAAATTCCATTTGTTGTTGTTCAGTGGTTAAGTCATGTCTGTCTCTGCAGCCCCATGGACTGCAGCTCCCAGGCTCCCCTGTCCTTCACCATCTCCTGGAGTTTGCTCAAACTCATGTCCATTGAGTTGGTGATGCCATCCAACCATCTCATCCTCTGTTGCCCCCCTTCTCCTTCCCTCAATCTTTCCCAGCATCAGGGTCTTTTCCAATGAGTCAGCTGTTCTCATCAGGTGGCCAAAGTATTGGAGCTTCAGCATTAGTCCTTCCAGTGAATATTTAGGGTTGATTGCCTTTAGGATTGACTGGTTTGATCTCCATAAAAGGTAAAAGACACAAGCCTCCTAGGTCACAGACTGCTTCTCACAGCAAGTGGGGAGAAGGGGTTCAGCATAATTGTGCCCGTTCCCTGATCCTCAAGTCCCACAGGTGATACAGAGAGCCCCGCAGTGCCTGCACATGCTAAGTCTAATGTGCCTCAGGAGGAAACCCCGTGTGTGTGAAATCCACCACTTTCATGAGAAGCAGTAAGCAAGACTTCTCTATCTAGAGGGAGACCAGGTGCTTTGCAGGACTGCACGGACACACTGAGGTATAATTTCTCAGGGTGAACAGCTGCATATTCCTAATGCTGAGAAGTGACCCTCACACTGGGTAAAAGAATTATCCAGACCTCGTGATTTCAGCACATTCAGCAAGATCTGTAGGTCCCATGGTAGACTGCCTCCCTTTGTGTTTTTAAAGAAAAGTGTCATTCTTTTCCTGTCTTCCTTCTGGAGGGTTTGGTAGCTAGAGATTGATTGACATCTTCAATCATATTGTAATCCTTGGATCAACGTGGCCATGAAAGATAGACCCATCATAAGAAAGAATGCTGGGTCCCTTTCACTGTGGAGTATCTCCCCAACCCTACACTTTTGTGTAAGTGAGAAAGAAAACTCTTGTTTAAGTCATTGTTAACTGGGGGCTTCCTAACAGTTACAGCTAAATCTAATCCTAATTAATACACTAAGAATGTCTTTCTATTGCTTCTGTATATAAACTGACAGTGTATATATAAGATACTGGGCTCACAGCCTTTTTTCTCTTAACTCTATAGATATTAGTTTATGATCTTCTATCAATTACTGTTACAAAAGAAGTATCTGAGACAAGAGTGATTGTGTGTGTGTGTGTGTGTGTGTGTGTGTGTACACACTCATGAGGGGGTGATTTTCTTTAAAAAAAATTATTTTCTTTATTCTAAAATATAACTTTTACCACCCCTTCAACTTTGAATAGCCAATTATTACCTCTAAGGTGAATTTTAATTCTGCTATTGTAGTCTTAGTTTATTTATTCTCTTCACCTGATGTCTCTGACTTAGTTGTTTTTATGAATATCTAGTCCTGTTATTTTAGCCTCTTTATCCTTTTGTCTTTGTCTCTGTACTATTTTTTAGGAGTTGGCTGAAGTTTGAAAATATTTTCCAACCCTTAAATTTTCTTCAGGTTGCTGTAATTGATAGTTTCCAGATACCTGGTTTTCATCCAACTCTGTTTTTCTTACCACAGTCTTGTGGCATTTTCCCCCCGCTTTTCCTTCTCCTGGGCTTCCCAGGTGGTTCCATGGTAAAAAAAAAGAAAAGAAAAAGAAATCTGCCTGCAATGCAGGAGATGAGGGTTCAACCCCTGGGTCAGGAAGTTTCCTTGGAGGAGGAAATTGCAACTCAGTCTAGTATTCTTGTCTCAGAAATCCCATGGACAGAGGAGCCTGGTGGGCTATAATTCATGGGGTCGCAGAAGAGTCAAACATGACTTAACACCTGAACATCAACATGATCCTTTTCCTGTTTGAAGAACACTAAATACATTCATAGTTTACCAACATAAGGAGCTGGTGGATTTGGTTCTTTTATCTCTCTGAATCAAGGTCTCTTTCCAGGTTTCAGTTAAAAGGCAGCCCAATTCACTTGAACCCATTCCTAGATCTCCAATACTAATAATGGAAGAGACGAAACTTACAGTTCTAACCTGGTATTGCCTCTTACAACCCTTCTTTGCATGTGTTAACCTGAAACAAATAGACTGCCAGATATTTTCCAGCGACGATGGGTTTATTTGGAATCAGCAAAGAATTGCAATTCAGAGTCTACAAAAAATGGTGAGCCACATGCAAGTCCACCCGTGGCACGGGGAGGAGAATGCTTCTATAGAGGGGAAAGGAAGGTGGGAGGGCCGAGGTAAACAAAGTGCCCATACCTGGTCTTCAAAGGAAGACCAGGTCTTCTTTCTTCCTGTTGGGCTCTGCTGTAATTGCAGAATCTGAGAGCTCCCCTTTCTGGTCTCCAAATCTTTTGTAACTGAGGTTACTGTTTAGTCATTTTCTGCACAGAGCCTAGAGGGCCTGACTGCAGTGAGTCTTTACAGAACCCATATAAAGCGTAGCCTACAGCTTTGTCTCTGTAGCTCAGCCATTTTGTGTCCTCCATTCATTATCCTGAGCTCTCTTGAAAAGATAAACATATACTTTGATTAAAAAAAAATGTCGTCTGAAAAGCAATCCAACTTTAATTCTTGAGGTAAAGTCAAAAATAAGTAAGGAGGAGTTTTAGAGAAATTTACTGGAACTGAATTTTATCTGATATTTGAAATCTTCAACAGACATGGCTGGTCTATCTGTCTGAGCTTCAGACCCCTTCACGATGACTTTCACTTCCAACCCTGAATGTAGACATTAGTACTGTAGTTTTTGTTTGCAATTTTCTTCCCGCATCTAACCAATTCTTCCATGTACTATTGATGGTAGAAATGAAAAGGATTTTTCTTAGGGCTCTAACCATAAGATTTCTTGGAAGGGGAAATTTTTTCTTTAGGCTAATTAACTAGGCCCCTTGATGGATAGGAACTTAATGGAACATTATGAGGTTAACACCTACTAAATCATAGTAAAACTTTGAAAATTTGAATAGGCCCTAACCATATGGTTGGAAGCAGAAAAAATGAATTAAAATACTTTACCATTAATTTCCAAGCTCTTGGAAACTAACAGGTTTCTAGAAATATTATTAGTGATGACTTACATTCATATCATAATCTATATTAGCTAAACATATGTCAGCATAAGAAATGTATAAAGTATCATGCATTAATATCCAAAGCTACATTGCTAAATAAAGAATATTTGCATAAAAGATAGCTCCTACTCATAATCATTTCAGTCTAGCATATTAATATTCAGTTCAGTTCAGTCACTCAGTCATGAAAAGCTCTTTGCGACCCCATGAACTTCAGCACTCCAGGCTTCCCTGTCCATCACCAATTCCTGGAGCCTACTCAAACTCAGGTCCATCACATCGGTGATGCCATCCAACCATCTTATCCTCTGTCGTCCCCTTCTTCTCACGCCTTCAATCTTTCCCAGCATCAGGGTCTTTTCAAATGAGTTGGTTCTTCGCATCAGGTGGCCAAAGTATTGGAGTTTCAGCTTCAGTATCAGTCCTTCCAATGAATATTCAGGACTGATTTCCTTTAGGATTGACTGGTTGGATCTCCTTGCAGTCCAAGGGACTCTCAAGAGTCTTCTTCAATACCACGGTTCAAAAGCATCAATTCTTCAGCACTCAGCTTTCTTTATAGTCCAACTCTCACATCCATACATGACTACTGGAAAAACCATAGCTTTGACTAGATGGATCTTTGTTGGTAAAGTAATGTCTCTGCTTTTTGTTATGCTGTCTAGGTTGGTCATAGCTTTTCTTCCAAGGAGCAAGCGTCTTTTAGTTTCATGGCTGCAGTCACCATCTGCAGTGATTTTGGAGCCCAAGAAGATAGTCTGTCACTGTTTCTACTGTTTCCCCATCTATTTGCCGTGAAGTGATGGGACCGGATGCCATGATCTTAGTTTTCTGAATGTTGAGTTTTAAGCCAACTTTTTCACTGTCCTCTCACTTTCATCAAGAGGCTCTTTTGTTCTTCTTTGCTTTGTGCCATAAGGGTGGCATCATCTGTGTATCTGAGGTTATTGATATTTCTTCCAGCAATCTTGATTCCAGCTTGTGCTTCATCCAGCCCAGCATTTCACTTGATGTGCTCTGCATAGAAGTTAAATAAGCAGGGTGACAATATATAGCCTTGACGTACTCATTTCCCAATTTGGAACCAGTCTGTTGTTCCATGTCCAGTTCTAACTGTTGCTTTTTGATCTGCATACAGATTTCTCAGGAGGAAGGTCAGGTGGTCTGGTATTCCCATCTCTTGAAGAATTTTCCACAATTTGTTGTGATCCACACAGTGAAAGGCTTTGGTGTAGTCAATAAAGCAAAAGTAGATGTTTTTCTGGAAATCTTTTGCTTTTTCAATGATCCAGTGGATGTTGGCAATTTGAACTCTGGTTCCTCTTCCTTTTCTAAATCTAGCTTGAACATGTGGAAGTTCACAGTTCATGTCCTATTGAAGTCTCGCTTGGAGAATTTTGAGCATTACTTTGCTAGTGTGTGAGATGAGTGCAATTGTGCAGTAGTTTGAACATTCTTTGGCATTGCCTTTCTTGGGGATTGAAATGAAAACTGACCTTTTCCAGTCCTGTGGCCACTTCTGAATTTTCCAGATTTGCTGGCTTATTGAATGTAGTACTTTCATAGCATCATCTTTTAGGATTTGAAATAGCTCAACTGGAATTCCATGAGTTTGAGTAAACTCTGGGAGTTGGTGATGGACAGGGAGGCCTGGCATGATGCAGTCCATGGGGTCGCAAATAGTCGGACACTACTGAGCGACTGAACTAAACTGAACTGAACTGGGCTTCCATCACCTCCACTAGCTTTGTTTGTAGTGATGCTTTTTAAGGCCCACTTGACTTCACATTCCAGGATGTTTTGCTCTAGGTGAGTGATCACACCATCATAGTTATCTGGGTCTTGAAGATCTTTTTTGTATAGTCCTTCTGTGTATCTTTGCCACCTCTTCCTCATATCTTCGACTTCTGTTAGGTCCGTACCATTTCTGTCCTTTATTGTGCTCATCTTTGAGTGAAATGTTCCCTTGGTATCTCTAATTTTCTTAAAGAGATCTCTAGTCTTTCTCATTCTATTGTTTTCCTCTATTTCTTTGCATCGATTACTGAGGAAGACTTTCTTATCTCTCCTTGCTATTCTTTCAAACTCTGCATTCAAATGAATATATCTTTCCTTTTCTCCTTTGCCTTTAGCTTAGCTTCTCTTCTTTTCTCAGCAATTGTAAGGTCTCCTCAGACAACCATTTTGCCTTTTCGCATTTCCTTTATCTCGGGGATGGTCTTGATCACTGACGCCTGTACAATGTCATGAACCTCTGTCCATAGTTCTTCAGGCACTGTCTATCAGATCTAATCCCTTAAATCTGTCACTTCCATTGTATAATTGTAAGGGATTTGATTTAGGTCATACCTGAATGGTCTAGTGGTTTTCCCTGCTTTCTTCAATTTAAGTCTGAATTTGGCAATAAGGAGTTCGTGATTGAGCCACAGTCAGCTCCTGGTCTTGTTTTTGCTGACTATATAGAGCTTCTCCATCTTTGGCTGTGAAGAATATAATCAATCTGATTTTGGTATTGACCATCTGGTGATGTCCATGTGTAGAGTCTTCTCTTGTGTTGTTGGAAGAGGGTGTTTGCTATGGCCAGTGCATTCTCTTGGCAAAACCCTGTTAGCCTTTGACCTGCTTCATTTTGTACTCCAAGGCCAAATTTGCCTATTACTCTGGGTAGCTCTTGACTTCCTACCTTTGCATTCCAGTCCCCTATATTGAAAAAGTCATCTTTTTTTAGGTGTTAGTTCCAGAAAGTCTTGTACATCTTCATAGAACCATTCAGCTTCAGCTTCTTCAGCATTACTGGTAGGGGCATAGGCTTGTATTACTGTGATATTGAATGGTTTGCCTTGGAAATGAACAGAGATCATTCTGTCATTTTTGAGATTGTTAATATTATATCTGTGATAAAGTGGAGTTGTTATGTGACTTCTCAATATAAAACAATTCTTACTTTGCCTTTATTTTCCTAAGAAAAGTGAATATGTTACTTGCCAAATTTTTACTTAATAACATTGAATAAAGTCAAGAGCATTCTGGCTATTTATTATTTGTTAAAAAGACAGTATGAATTACCTCTGGAAGATTTTGATTTGTTTGGAACTCTTTTACTCTATCAAGCTTAATTCAGAGATGTTTTCTATTAATAATTCATATTAATCATCAAGTTGCTAATGGATGCAAGACATTTTAATACCCCAGTAAACTATTTTAGCCTGTTCACATCAAAACCAAACCTGCATTACTTCAAACTTAAGGTTGTGAATGCTTAATAGTTTTATACTTGTTTTATCCTTTCTTATGCTGAATCTATTTTATATTTCTTATAAAAATGATTTGTGAAATAGAATAATAATTTAACCAACATTATATGAATACTGGGCTACCCTGGTCACTCAACTGGTAAAGAATCTGCCTACAATGCAGGAGACCCTGTTTCAATTCCTGGGTTGGGAAGATCCCCTGGAGAAGGGAATGGCTGCCCACTCCAGTATTCTGGCCTCGAGAATTCCATGGACTGTATAGTCCATGGAGTCGCAGAGTCTAAGCCACTTTCACTGTCATAAGAATAGTTACCTACATAACAGGTCTGAGTTTATCAAGTGTTTGTAAGTATCAACTTTATATAATTTATGTACTGTGAATTGAACATATATTAATGGTTTAGTTTTAAAAGTACAATTTCAAAAGAGATATCAACTAATCAGCAGTTATTATATATTGGCCATGGTGAGAAATACTTGATTTCACTTTATTTCTGATAAATTCTTATTTGCAGAACAGAAGTTCTGTAAGTCAAAACAATAATACACAGTTGAATTTAACTTGATTCAAAAGACTTTCTTCTCTTATGTTGCATGATTATGCCAACAGTATAATCAAAGGCTATAATTATTTAAATTTTTCTATTTTTACATCTTCTCAATCTTTAATTTTTATCTTGTTCAAAAATAATGAAATAATGTGTTAAATATTGAGAACAAATTCTTTTATGTATTATATGTCAATTTTATAAATGAAAATCTTTAACTTGTAAACTTTAAATAGATTAGGAGTTATATGTAAGTGTTCTGTAATAAATTGTATTTTGTATGGCAAAGGCAAATAAACATTTCTTAGTATTTTTAATACCAAAGTATTTTGCCTGCACATGTTTTTTTGTCCAGACCCAGTAAAGTTCAAGGGCATCTAAGTATGAAATAGCTTGTGAGGAAATTCACATTGCTTTCTTAATTTGATTAGGTTGGGGAAAAGGACACTAAATAGATCATCATCTTTAATAATTTTAGTTCAAATATAGACATTAAGTATTGTACATAGACTAGTAAATGTGTATGTAATTTTTCCCAAAGCTTGTAAAGGGAGTTGGCATTATAAAATACATTAATTTCCATTGACTACCTCATCTGCATTTTAGTATGCTTTCTTATATAGACTTGCTTATGGCAAGCATTGTTAAAATGCTCAGAAAGGGCAATATGGCAAAAAAATAACATATGAGAAATCATACCTTTAGGTTTTTAGGACAAATGTAGTTAGGTATTGTATATAATTGATCATAATGGGGCATCAATGACTGAGAAGAATGTAGTTGATAAATAATTGTCCAAGTAGAAAGGAAACTTAATTCTAAGAGAAGAGTGAACACTTTGGTGCCCTAATTGTTTTAATTTTATATCAAAGTAAAACATGTACATAGTTTAAGTAAAATAGACATTTATAATGCAATGCCTGGAATGCTCCTGACCCACTCCTCTGATTCTTCATGTCCAGTCCTTCTTTCTAGAGATCACCACTTTCAATTCTTTAATCTTCTAACTAAATAATATGCTATCTTTTGATTTATCAGTTTTAGATGATAGTCACTGATATTCAACTATAGAAGATGAGAATTTGGCTGTTTTATACTATCATCTCCATGTTTTCTTGGAATGTAATTATGTTTTGAGTCAGCAAATTATCAAACTTTACTTTTTTGACTATGGAAAGATTGTTTCCTACTAAACTAAGAAGTATTCTAAGATATTTCCTACTTGTACAACTCTGTTTTTCCTGGCGTTAACCATTGTCTTTCCCCACTTTCTCTTTTCGTCACATCTGTTGTCAGATTTCCCCATCCCTTGTTTTTTTTTTTTTGGAAATAGGTATTTATTTATTTATTTATTTTTGTTTTTGTTTTTTATTAGTTGGAGGCTAATTACTTCACAATATTTCAGTGGATTTTGTCATACATTGATATGAATCAGCCATAGATTTACACGTATTCCCCATCCCGATCCCCCCTCCCACCTCCCTCTCCACCCGATTCCTCTGGGTCTTCCCAGTGCACCAGGTCGGAGCACTTGTCTCATGCATCCCACCTGGGCTGGTGATCTGTTTCACCTTAGATAATATACATACTGTTCTTTCAAAACATCCCACCCTCACCTTCTCCCACAGAGTTCAAAAGTCTGTTCTGTATTTCTGTGTCTCTTTTTCTGTTTTGCATATGGGGTTATCGTTACCATCTTTCTAAATTCCATATGTATGTGTTAGTATGCTGTAATGTTCTTTATCTTTCTGGCTTACTTCACTCTGTATAAGGGGCTCCAGTTTCATCCATCTCATTAGGACTGGTTCAAATGAATTCTTTTTAATGGCTGAGTAATATTCCATGGTGTATATGTACCACAGCTTCCTTATCCATTCATCTGCTGATGGGCATCTAGGTTGCTTCCATGTCCTGGCTATTATAAAGAGTGCTGCGATGAACATTGGGGTGCACGTGTCTCTTTCAGATCTGGTTTCCTCAGTGTGTATGCCCAGAGTGGGATTGCTGGGTCATATGGCAGTTCTATTTCCAGTTTTTTAAGAAATCTCCACACTGTTCTCCATAGGGCTGTACTAGTTTGCATTCCCACCAACAGTGTAAGAGGGTTCCCTTTTCTCCACACCCTCTCCAGCATTTATTGCTTGTAGACTTTTGGATAGCAGCCATCCTGACTGGTGTGTAATGGTACCTCATTGTGGTTTTGATTTGCATTTCTCTAATAATGAGTGGTGTTGAGCATCTTTTCATGTGTTTGTTAGCCATCTGTATGTCTTCTTTGGAGAAATGTCTGTTTAGTTCTTTGGCCCATTTTTGATTGGGTCATTTATTTTTCTGGAATTGAGCTGCAGGAGTTGCTTGTATATTTTGAGATTAATCCTTTGTCTGTTTCTTCATTTGCTATTATTTTCTCCCATTCTGAAGGCTGTCTTTTCACCTTGCTTATAGTTTCCTTTGTTGTGCAAAAGCTTTTAAGTTTCATTAGGTCCCATTTGTTTATTTTTGCTTTTATTTCCAATATTCTGGGAGGTGGGTCATAGAGGATCTTGCTGTGATTTATGTCGGAGAGTGTTTTGCCTATGTTCTCCTCTAGGAGTTTTATAGTTTCTGGTCTTACATTTAGATCTTTAATCCATTTTGAGTTTATTTTTGTGTATGGTGTTAGAAAGTGTTCTAGTTTCATTCTTTTACAAGTGGTTGACCAGTTTTCCCAGCACCACTTGTTAAAGAGGTTGTCTTTTTTCCATTGTATATCCTTGCCTCCTTTGTCAAAGATAAGGTGTCCATAGGTTCGTGGATTTATCTCTGGGCTTTCTATTCTGTTCCATTGATCTATATTTCTGTCTTTGTGCCAGTACCATACTGTCTTGATGACTGTGGCTTTGTAGTAGAGTCTGAAGTCAGGCAGGTTGATTCCTCCAGTTTCATTCTTCTTTCTCAAGATTACTTTGGCTATTCGAGGTTTTTTGTATTTCCATACAAATTGTGAAATTCTTTGGTCTAGTTCTGTGAAAAATACCGTTGGTAGCTTGATAGGGATTGCATTGAATCTATAGATTGCTTTGGGTAGAATAGCCATTTTGACAATATTGATTCTTCCAATCCATGAACACGGTATGTTTCTCCATCTGTTTGTGTCCTCTTTGATTTCTTTCATCAGTGTTTTATAGTTTTCTATGTATAGGTCTTTTGTTTCTTTAGGTAGATATACTCCTAAGTATTTTATTCTTTTTGTTGCAATGGTGAATGGTATTGTTTCCTTAATTTCTCTTTCTGTTTTTTCATTGTTAGTGTATAGGAATGCAAGGGATTTCTGTGTGTTAATTTTATATCCTGCAACTTTACTATATTCATTGATTAGCTCTAGTAATTTTCTGGTAGAGTCTTTTTCCCCATCCCTTGTAACAGCCTCTCAGTATAATTTTTATTTCTGAAAAGTCAATCTCACACGTAATTGATATTGATTAGATATAGAATTTTTAAGTTGAAAGGTGTCTTTAAGCCATTGCCATCTGTCTTTCTGCTTTGGGGAATTTTTCCTGCATTCTTTTCCAATTCTTTTCTCTTTGTTTTCTCAGATTCTTTTTACTGTAGCTCCTGTAGTTAGAGATCAAATTCTCTACCTTTACCCTCAACTTTTTAAAAAAAATCTTGTATCTCCCATTTTCATTTTATTGTCCTTTTGTTTTACTTTCTGGGAGAGTTCCTTGGTGTTAAATTCAAATTTTTTTCTATCAACTTGTTTTTTCTGCTTTCACATTATTAATTCACTAATCTTTTTAATTAAAAACCCCAGCATCCTATACTTGCTTCATGGATGTAATATCCTTTCTGATTAATGTCTTTTAGAATGTATGTTTTAGATTTTAACAATATTTGGTTCTTCTTCTTCCATTGTCTGAAGCTCATCTAAATTGTTTAGTTGTTGTTGATCTTTCTGTCTTTTATGTTGGAGGCTTTTCTCAAAGAACTTTTGATCTTTGGCTGTTCATTCATTTAAAATGAGGCACTGAGTTAGCTTTCAGTGTAGAGGTGACCATCTGTGGAGGAGCCAATACTTATGGCCATGTAGTTTTCCCAATAACAGTTCTCTAATCCCTGCCAAAAGTACTTGGGAGTTGGGAGCTAGGAACAGGCTAGGGAGTAGAAGGGTGTTCTCACCATTCAGTATGAAAACTTCTGCTTACATCTCAGTATTGTGCCTAACCCTTGTCCTCTATGATGCCTGAATGCTTCACTTTTTGTTTTTCAATGTTGTTCCTCAGATAACAAACCATCTGAACTCAGGGGGAGAAAGGGAAGGAGGTTCCTTAGGGGGAACTTGGGGAGAGAGACTGAGTTAAACCGTGTCCAGATTCTTGGCCCACAGAAACCGAGAGATAATATATGTGTGTTGATTTTAGCCTCTAAACTTGTGGTCATTTCAAGAAATGAAATGACCACACATGAATGAATGAAATTTTAACACATCAGGAAATGATTGATACACTATTAAATAAATATTTGTTGAAAAAAAATTTAATAACAGTTAAGTGTTCTATATGGAGACTTTCAGCCAAGCCTGTGCTTCACCTTTGCCTTCTGAGATGTCTGATGATTTCAGTGCCTGAATGTTCCAGGTTTAGGAAGGAAGAATAGGATGGCATTGCAAGGATATCCCCCTCTCGAGACAGAAAGTGTGTCTGCTTTCTATTCCTTTTAGGTCTGATACCACCCTTCACGGGGCTTCCCTGGTGGCTCAGATGGTAAAGAATCTGCCTGCAATGCAGAAGACTGGGTTTGATCCCTGGGTTGGGAAGATCCCCTGGAGATGGGAACGGCTACCCAGTTCAGTGTTCTTGCCTGGAGAATCCCATGAACAGAGGGCTACAGTCCATGGAATTGCAGAGTCAGACACAACTGAGTGACTGACCCTTCACTTTCACTACCCTCTATCTGTTTCTCAACATAAGTTACAATTGGAGGTCTTTGTTGTCTCCTGATTTCATGAAAGATGTAGTTCTGTAGATTTGTATAGTTCTCCATGTTTGGGAGTACCATTTCTGAGAACGTAAAATAAGGCAAGAAATTCAGTACTCTGCCATTTTAAAACTAGAAGTTGTCTGAATAATTTCAAATGATACAGGTTACACAAATTTTATGGCAAGGCTTTTGAAGTAATAGTGTTACTTCCCGAAACATAAGACCCAGAACATTTTATTCATACTGATAGATTTTCACTTTCAAGTATTTTTGGATGTGATAGATGGAGGATATAAACACAGACAGCCTGGGTCCTACCCCCAGGAACCTTATCATCTAGTGGGGAGATGAAATGTGGAGTGAAATTACAGTCACAAAACAGAGAATATAAGAGGGTTGTGAGAAAGATGTGATTATGCACCAAAAACTTTCAGTGCCTGGCGGATGTAATTTGCATCTTAAGAGGCAAGGATTTCCAGGAGGAGGTAGCATTTTTATATGAGGCTTAATGTTTGGGTAGGATTTGCACCTAGTAAGAGCTTAATAAATATTTCTGAATATAATTGATACTGTTCAGCTTCGGTGGTTTGACATTTTTCTTTCCACTTCTGTTGATGGTAAATACCCTTTACTTCAATATGGTGTATCAGCAGCAATCAGTTTCATTTATTCTCATCTTAGATTTCTTGAGAGGAATTCACAAAAACATTTCTATAAAGAAAATTCACCATTCAATGACAGTTATTGATATATCCTATAATTACAAAAAAAAAAAAAACTTCCTGTGAGAATTCCACCATATTAATGATGCATGTATATTATTAAGAATTACAAATATTGAGTAATAAAGTGTCAAGTTCACTTGTTTCCTGATGTTATTTTGGGGCTGGTAGATTAGCAATTTTTCAAGAACATAAGAAGTAATTAGAAATCTTTCATAATTTCTTTCAGAAACAGCTTTTGGTTTTAATTCTTTCATTTAAAAAATCTTGTAAGAAAAAAAAACTGTGTCAGAACTCTTGACATTTTTATAGCTTGACAAAAATTAAGTATAATTAAAATGAAATATTTGGTGCATAAATTAAACTGCAATTAATATGTTTTCTGCCACTGCTTGAAGGATAAGATGAAAATGGTGTTGTTAGCAGACTGCCTGCTGTGAGACTAATTTCTTGATTTTTCTACCCCACATTATCACACACTTTCTCACAGTAAAAGAATAAACCAACAAGTAGAAAACACTGTTTGATGAAAATGGTGTACAGGAGATAAACTGGCTTTTATGAAGGCAAGGCAATATTACTTTTTTATTTTAAGATCTGATTACTAGCTGATTTCAAGGCTACAATTTGTATTTTCAAAGTCATTAAAATAAGTAGAAAATTACCCTTCATGTTAGCTAGCTACTCCATTTAAATTGTATTGTTTCAGGATGTTTGCTTTTTCAGGAGGTAATTAGAAAATGAACAACACAAGTGATGCAGAGTCCTCTCCCTCCAAATAACTAAGAAATAATAATAAATTTCATCACAAAAATTCAAGAAAAGTGGAGGAAAAAATGTTTTCTCTTTGTACTCCTCTTGGAGGAGGATCACAGGTGCCCACAATTACAGAAGAAAAAAAAAACAAACACTGGACCTTGACTAAAGTCAGTTATTGCTATCTTAAAAAAATTTTCCAGCTGCCACTTCCCCAGGCAATGAATCAAGAATTATTTCTATGTGAATTTTTCCTAGCTAATTACTTTTTTGACACAAGACACCATTTGTGAAATCAATGAGAGAAATAGGTAATCATTATTAATAGTCTTATTTCTCCAAATGTCTCTCGGACAGTGCTTCTCAAGGGGTATAAATGCATGAGTGGAAATGAGAAGTTATCGACGAGGTCCCATTCACTGGCTGATCCTTGGAGCTGGGGCGGCGTCCATTCACGCTGTGACCAGCACTGGGATGTGGCAGTGTCTGTTGAAGTGAATTAGTGGAGCTCTGTTCATATACAACCAGTTCATGGTGCCTGATTGCCCCAGGGCCAAAGTCTATTTATCCATCATTCAGTCATTCTTTTAGTCAAGTAACACTTTTCAAGTCCTTATTTTGTACCAGCTAAACCCTCGGAGTGGCTTCCACGGTGACTTGGTGGTAAAGAATCCGCCTGCAATGCAGGAGATGTGGGTTGGATCCCTGGGTTGGAAGATCCCCTGGAGGAGGGAATGGCAACCCACTCCAGTATTTGGCCTGGAGGATCCCATGGAGAAGAGCCTGGCAGGCTACAGTCCATGGGGTTGCAAAAGAGTCAGATAGGACATAGTGACCAAAAAAACCCCAAAACTTTGGAGTAGAACTGTGAACGCAATGTGTCCTGTCTTTTAGAAATCATTTCCACTGTTGAGAATTTTCTTTGATGATCTAGTTACTTAGAGACAAGCACTCAGTTCCTTTCCTACAAAAACTCTTAGAATTTAGAAAGTGAAAGTCGCTCAGTTGTGTCTGACTCTTTGCGATCCCAAGTGTGTGGAATTCTCCAGGCCAGAATACTGGAGTGGGTAGCCCATTCCCTTCTCCAGGGGATCTTTCCAACCCAGGGATCAAACCCAGGTCTCTCACATTGCAGGCGGATTCTTTACCAGTTGAGCCACAAGAGAAGCCCTTAGTATTTAGGCATGTCACAATTCTGGCTTCAGTTGTATTCCCCACTTAAGTGGTCCTTTTTAAGCCATTGTGATGTCATCTTGGAACGTTCTGGCAGCATATTCTCCAGCACACTAACTGGGTGCAAGCCTAAACATTCCCTTTAGAGCCAGTCCCATATAGCATTCCTTCTATTTAAAGTAGAAGCATTCCTTTAGGTTCCTTCTACTTCAGATCCCCTGGAGAAGGGAGTGGCTACCCACTCTACTGTACTTGCCTCAAGAATTCCGTGGACGGAGGAGCCTGGCAAGCTATAGTCCATGCAGTTGCAAAGACTACTTGCACTTCACTACTTAAAATGGGCTACCTTTGTGTTTGAAAGTTATGTTACTGGAACCTCCTACCCTGACATCATTTCATTAGCTCCGTTATTAAAACAACTCACAGGCTACAGATGATTCTAACTACAACATTGTCTTCAGTTGGGTGTTTCATTTCAGTGACTTTTATTTAGATGACGTTCTTATTGTTTCTAGTTGAAATTAAATAGTTAGGGCCACATTTTATCTGTACATCCATATTTCTGCATCTAGGCCTATTACTTCTTATATATCTTTATGTCTTATATCTCTTTTACTATGGCTGTGATCCATATACACCATAACCCAATGGAAAAGTCGAGCAAGAAATCCTATTAATTGGCCCTCCAGTTTACATATTGGCCTGCCATTTCCCACTTCTGCATTTATGATCAAGACTCTAAAGGTGGGAAAGGAGCATGAACTAAATAAGAACAAGATAAAACTGTTAAGGAAAATAAACATACATAAAAATGGAAAAAGAATTAAAAGTAACTCAAATATAAAACTTTAGAATTTAGATGTACTTACTTATAAATAAGAATATGTACACTGAAGCCAAAGATAAATGACCTTTGAATAAGCGACTGTTTAGGGTTATTTTTCCACAACTACTTTTTATAAAAGTTAAAGGGTTTTTGAGAGTTTCTTATCTGAAAATAGCTAACACCGAGTACTTTCTATATACCAGACACTGTTTTAGTTGCTTTGTAAATATGAACTCATGTAATCCTAATGGAGAAGGAAATGGCAACCTACTCCAGTATTCTTGCCTGGAGAATTTCATGGACAGAGGAGCCTAGCGGGCTACAGTTGATGGGGTCGCAAAGAGTCAGACAGGACTGAGGGATCTTTAAACCTACCTATGCACTCTTGTAATCGTAGTAACAACCCTGTGAGTGGGCTGTCATTATTTTTATGTCATTTCATCTCTGTCTTTCAAACGAGGAAACAAGCACCCTGGCAGCTTGGCTCCAAAGCGACCCTGCCTCAGAACAGAACTCCTAAAGTTCTCAAAGAACCCTTGCAAATACCCTCGGTGAGACTCAGCATGACGTAACAGACAGATGAACTTGGTTTCCTTTCTAGGTTCAGACTGATGTTGCATCCTCAACTCATCTAAACGCTGTTTGGAAACATATACAAATGATTTAATTGGATGAATACTTAATAAATCCTAAATCTAGGGAGCTGAAAAGAACACAATAATAGAGACTACTTTGGGATGTCTTCCTGAAAACTCATAGTGAACAGAAATAAAAGAATAACTCTTACAACTCTTAGCCATTGCACGTATGTTCTTTGTCAAAACAGTGGAGATGTTCGGGCCATCACAGAATTCTCTGCGTGTCATGAGAGCAAGGTCTGATCATGCAGGAATAATTCTGGGTGATCTTTCAACCTGCCAATTAACTCTTGCTTATAGACTATGGAAAATCCCAAGTACTACCCAGACTTAACTGTGGTCTCTTTCAGGAAATATTTTCCTGTATTTGATAGTCAGTTTCTCCTTTTTTCTGTGTCTCTGTGTGTGTGTGTGTTTAGCTCTAAGGAAAATCTTTGCAATGCGAGTATATAAAAAGAATGTTTTAAGCTGACCAATGTGTGCATAACCTTTGGTTTCCATCCTTCCCTTTTCATCGTGGAGGTTTTTTCTACTCTAGTGTATCAGCTCTGCCCTGCTTACCAACATTGAAGCTGGTAGTGAGTATCTGATGAAAAGCTTTAAATAACTAGATAAACAGCACAGCTGCCAACCTAAAGTAATCTTACACTTTGAGGGTGAGTGGCCCAGGAAATTTGCTCTTTGTCATTTTGACTTGGGTTTGAAAATGGACCTGGGCTGCATTCCAGCTCAAAGAGCCGTTCACTTCCAAAGAGTCCTAAATTGTCCCAAGGAGCTCATTTTGGCAGTGGATTATTTGTGTTTGGCTGGGCATCCTAATGGCAAAAGCTGTCTGCTCTGGCAAGCAAGGGCTGTGGCAGGATTTAGAATTACATCCCCAGTGTTTTTCCTTGATGAGGTTATTTTTCAGAAAAGCCGTCCCTCACCCCTCATTTCAAAAGTGACAATGCGCAAGTGTTGTGCTGGTGGTTTCTTGAACTAATAAATAGTTTCCCAGGGCAGGGTGGTCTGTTTTATATGTTTGAGGCATATTATAAACTAATGAGGACCAGCACCCGATTTTTTCTGAAACCAAAGCTGGTTGGATGGCATCACCGACTCAATGGACATGAGTTTGAGCAAACTCTGGGAGATAGTGAAGGACGGGGAAACCTGGTGTGCTGCAGTCCATGGGGTCACAAAGAGTTGAACATGACTTAGCGACTGAACAAAGCTGTCTTAATGGCGAATCCACCTCTTTGTATATCAGAGGTAACAGTCCGTTGGTTCAATAGGGCCAGGTAAGAAAGTGGGCTTGCCTTGTTGCTCAGCTGGTAGAGCATCCGCCTGCAGTGCAGGAGACCTGGGTTTGATCCCTGAGTTGGGAAGATCCCCTGGAGAAGGGAAAGGCTACCCACTCCAGTATTCTGGCCTGGAGAATTCCATGGGCTGTATAGTCCATGGGGTCGCAAAGAGTCAGACAGGACTGAGCGACTTTCACTTTCACAAGAAAGTGGGGTTTCAAATAAAATAAGAACGACAAAGAATTTGTGAAAGGTTTTCTATTGTGGGATGTAGAGGCCAGGTACTTGAAGAGTCAGTCCTTGTTTATCTACACAACTCTCAATTCCTATTGTCTGACGCTCCCACTTCCCTGTGAGGGATCCTGGGAAGACACAACCGAGATTTGGTGACCATTGTTGTTGTTTAGTTGTGAAGTCACGTCCGACTCTTTGCAGCCCCGTGGACTGTAGCCTGCCAGGCTCCTCTGTCCATGGGATTTCCCAGGCGAGAATACTGGAGTGGGTTGCCATTTCCTTCTCCGGGGGATCTTCCAGATTCAGGGATTGAACCCAGGTCCCCTACATTGCAGGCAGATTCTTTACCCCTGAGCCGCCAGGGAAGCCCTTTGGTTTACCGTTAGTTGGAAGCTATGTAGCAGGGTGCTGATACACTGTAGATGTTCAAATGTTAGTGCAACATGCAGCTTTAAGTATAGAGAATTCATTATTGCCTCACTCATTATGTTAGAGGAACCCAGAACCAAGTACACAAAAATGTCCAAAGGAATGAGGGGAGAAAATATTACAACTTCTATTTATCTTTATTTCATTTGTATGTCTATTTCACATTATATTTACTAATCAAAGTGTTACACATATATAATTTCAAACAGATAACCAAAATATATTGAGGATGCTTAAAATATGTTTACTGATGGAAGATATCAAAATCCTTTCAGTCCTCTTTCACTGCATTATTGTACCATTATCAGTCTCTCATATGTGTAAATGGAGTTTATTTAACTTTTAAAAGCACATGGTGGATAGAATATGAGTAGATTTATGAATGAAAGACATTGAATGAAAGACAGAAGAAGAAACTAATGGTAAGTGCCAGGTGTTTTATCCTATTTAATCCTCATACCAATCCTGCAAGATATCTCTATTTTATAGATGATGAAACAGAATGAATTAACAAGTGCTTCTCGTGCTTCTGTATTCTGAAAGGAATTATAAAGAATTGGTATTGTCTCTTCTTTGTTTGGTATCAGTCACCAGTGAAATCATCTGGGCCTGCTTTGGAAAGTTTTTAATTACTTATTCATTTTTTAAAAATAGATACAGACCTTTTCAGAGTATTTCTCCTTGTTTGAGTTTTGGTAGACTGTAACTTCCTTGACTGGCCCATTTCACCTAAGTTATCAAATTTATGAACAGAGTTGTTCATAAAATTCCTTTCTTATCCTTTTAATGTCGTGGAATCAGTAGTGATGGTTCAGCTTTCGTTTCTAATATTTCTAAGTCATATCTTCTTTCTTTTTTCTTAACCTGACTAGGTGCTTGTCAGTTGTTGAAAGAACTGACTTTTGTTTTGCTGATTTTTTTTGTTGATTTCCTGTTTTCAAATTCGACTCTGATTTTATTTTCTTTGGCTTACTTTGGATTTAATCTACACTTTTTCTAGTTTCCTAGAAACTAGTTTCTAGTTTCTAAGTGGAAGCTTAGATTAATGACTCTAGATCTTTCATCTTTTCTACTATATGACTTCATTGTTATAAATTTCCCTCTAGACACTGCTTTGGCTGCATCCCACAAATTTTGACAAGTCGTATTTTAGTTTTAACTCAAAATATTTTTTCTTGACATTTTTTTTCTTTGACTATATACTATTTAGTAGTGTGTTATTTAATCTCCAAAGATACTCAGAAAGTTTACACTGTCTTTTTATTATTAATTTTCAGTTTAATTTCATCATGGTCTAAAAGCATACTTCGTATGATGTCTACTGTTTTGAAATTGTTGACGTATGATTTACGGCTCAGAATGTGGTCTGTCTCGGTGAATATTCCATGAGAGCTTGAGAAAAGTGTGTGGTTGTTGTTGGATAAAGAAGGCTATAAATGCAAATTACATCCAGTCGAGTGACAGTGCTGTTCGGTTCGATTGTATCCTTACTGACATTCTGCCTGCTGGACCTGTTAGTTATTTATAAAGGAGTATTGAAGACTACAATGACAGTAGTGAATTTGCCTATTTTTTCTTGCAGTTCTATTAGTTTTTACTTCATATATTTTGATGCTCTGTTGTTAGGTACATACTCATTAAGGACAGTTATGTCTTCTTCCAGAGTTGACCCCTTTATCATGTAATGCTTGTCTTTATTCCAGATAATTCTCCTTGTTGTAAAGTCTGTTTTGTCTGAAATTAATGGGTCTACTTCAACTTTCTTTTGATTAATGTTAGTTGGTGTATCTTTCTCCATCTCTTCACTTTTAATCTGATTTTTTTTTTTTAATTTAAAGTAGGTTTCATATGGGCTTCCCTGGTGGCTCAGATGGAAATGGCAACCCACTCCAGGATTCTTGCCTGAAAAATCCCACGGACAGAAGAGCCTGGTGGGCTACAGTCCAAAGGGTCACAAAGTGTCAGACACGACTGAGTGACTGAGCACACACACAGGCTTCATGTGGCCGCCGTATAGTTGGGTCTTGTTCTGTATCCACAGTCTGTGCCTTTTATTAGTCTATTTAAATATACTGTTTATTAGTATATTTAAAATCACACTTAAAGTGGTTATTAATATAATTGGATTAATATCTATGCATTTTTATCTGTTTTCCATTCATTACCTTGTTCTTTGTCAGTTTTTTGTTTTGGTTTTGCCTTCCACTCTTTCTGGTTTTGCTAGTTTTAATTTAGCATTTATGTGATTTCATTTTTTTCTCCTCTTAGCACATCATTTCTACTTCTTTAAAAAAATTTTTTTAGTGGTTACTCTAGAGTTTGGAATATACATTTATGACTAATCCAAGTCCACTTTCAAATAATGCTATATTATTTCATGGACAGTTCAACTACCTTATAACAGATTATTCCCAGCTCCTCCCTCCCATTCCTTATAATATTGTTGTCATTTATTTATCATATCCATAAGCTATAATCACTGATCATATTGTTGTTGTTATTATTTTGAACAAGACTGTTATTTATAAGGTTAATTAAGATCTTTCCCTTCATTTATTTTTTCTCCAATGTTCCTCATTTCATGTAGAAATAAATTTCTAATGGATATCAGACAGTAAAAGACAAATACTATATGGTATCATTTATATGCATAAACTAAAAATAATACAAAAAAGAAGACTTATATATGCAAAATAATGCAAAACAAAAACAAACTTACAGATATAGAAAATAATTACTGGTTGCCAAAGGGGAGAAGGAAGGAGAGAGGGGAAAAATTAGAGGTATAGAACTAAGAGATACTAAATACTATTACAAAACAGACAAGCAACAGGATATATTATATAGCACAGGGAATTATAGTCAGTATCTTATAACTTTTAATGGAGTATAACCTGTATAAATACTGAATCACTATGCTATATACCTAAAACTGATGGAATATTATAAATCAATTATATTTCATTTTTTTAAAAGAGGAAAAAATTAGAAATAAAACTTTTAAATATCAAAAAATTGTTTATTATAATAAAATGAAAACCATAGTTGCGGCTTCCCTGGTGGCTGAGTGATAAAGAGTCCACCCGCCAATGAAGGCAACACGGGTTCGATCCTTGGTCCTGGAAGATCCCACATGCCACAGAGCGACTAAGCCTGTGAACCACAACTATTGAACCTGAGCTCTAGAGCCCTGGAACTGCGGCTACTGAAGCCCACACGCCCTAGAGCCTGTGCTCCACAAGAGAAGCTACCGCAATGTGAAGCCCAATCACGGCAACTCGAGAGTAGCCCCCACTCTCCGAAACCAGACAAAATCCCGTGCAGCAATGAAGACCCAGCACAGCCAAAACTAAATATATAAATACAGTTATAAAAATACATATTAAAAACATAGCTAAAATTATCAAAATTTAAACTAAGATCATTTGCACAAAACCTTTTCATTTACTGTCTTGAAACCTAGATTATTATTGCACATATATATTTATAAAACAAGCTATTCATTGTCCTCATCTTCAGGGTTCATCATTGCCCACAGTAAAAAATCACAGTAATGCTTCACACATGTGCCTACCTTCAGACATTCAAGTTTAAAAGTAACATGAATTACTTACTTATCTCAAAATATACCCTCTCGGTCATGTGCAACTCTTGCAAATGCTACGTCGATTATTGAGTGCCCCTAGAATCAGAGTATCAAAAAGAAAGCCAGAATATGGATTTCAACACCCCAAGAAAATAATACTTCATTATATAAAGTTCTGTTGCGTTCATGCTATCCAAAAGGAAGGATTTTGCTTAAATTAATGAATTGGTCTTTTACTTAAGCATGTTTGTCACGCAGACTTTTTTCATGCTCTAAAGCAGTGTCTGTTACAACCTCTTGTCCTTCATGTCGCCTGGGCTTAGCTTTTGTTCCATAAACATGAAGCAACAGATGTGGGGCTTTTCCCTGGGGCCTGAATAGCGTTATTCATAGAAGCCAATACTTGGAGTTGGGGCTCTATTGTACCAGAGGGGAGAGCCAGATCACTAGTGACAAAGGTTCCCGCATAGTCTTCAATCCATTTATTTTCTGTGTGTTTGTAACACAGGAACCCTCTAAAGACATCGACCCTGGGCAGAGGTCCTTCCTTCTGAGGTTTTCTTAAATAAAATTATTCCCAATCATTTCCATTGAGGATAAACATCCTTTGCAAAGGAGAAAATGCTTTTATATGGTCTGACCACTTACTTACAAAATCCACTGTCGATTTAGTGTTTTACCTCTCTGATGACTGCCCGTTTAACGTACTTGAAAAGCATTCATTTCTGTTCTCAATCAAATGCTGCTTCTCTGGTTACTCAACGAAAAATGATTTGTCCCCTCTTCCTTCTGCACTTCTTCAGCATTTGTGTGAATCAGTTCTGTGATCCTTACCACAGGTGTCCCTCTGTTTTAAGTATTTGGATGTTCCCTTTCCATTCATTCAGTGAGCAAATACTCTTTTGCACAAAACAAGGCACATACCCACATGAAGCTTATAATCTCATGCAGGACACAACATAAGCACATACTATCACAGAGTAGTAAAGCTATGAAGAAAATAGAGCCATTTAAAATGATAGAGAGTTCCAGGGGTATTATTTTATGTGCAGGTAGTCACAAAAGTTCTCTTTGAAACAGGTATGTGATGAAGGGGAGGAATGAATCATGGGGATGCAGAGATAAAGCCATTGAGGTGGAGGCATCTCCAAGTATAAAGACTGAGAAGTAATGTGTTCAGTAAACAAAGGTTTTGCTAGAGACAATTCATTGAGGGGAAATGCAGAAGAAAACTTGTGTCACCAGAGGAAATAAACCCACCATTGTCAAGGTCAAGGTAAAACAAGTAGACTGTGAGCTCTATGCAGACAGAGGCCCATGCCATTGTGTTGCTCAGAGCTTCTCCAGGCTGTCATCTACAACTCTCAAAAACTATGTATTTGACTCACAGGCTTAGAGAATGAACTTACGGTTACTGGAAGGCATAGTTAGGGAGTTTGGTATCGACATGTACACACTGCTATATTAAAATGGATAATGAACAAGATCCTCCTGTATAGCACAGGGGACTCTGCTCCTTGTTATGTGGAAGGCTGAATGAGAGGGAAATTTGATGGAGAATGGATACATGTATATGTATGGCTGAGTCACTTTGCTATTCATGTGAAACTATCACAACATTGTTATTTGGCTGTTGTTGTTTAGTCACTAAATCATGTCCAGCTCTTTGGGACCCCATGGACTGCAGCATGCCAGGCTTCCCTGTCCTTCAGTATCTCCCCGAATATATTCAAACTTATATCCATTGAGTCAGTAATGCTGTCCAACCATCTCATCCTCTGTCACTCCCTTCTCCTCCTGCCCTCAATCTTTCCCAGCATTAGGATCTTTTCCAATAAGTCAGCTCTTTACATCAGCTAGCCAAAGTATTGGAGCTTCAGCTTCAGCATCAGTCCTTCCAATGAATATTCAGGGTTGATTTCCTTTAGGATTGACTGGTTTAATCTCCTTGCAGTCCAAGGGACTCTCAAGAGTCTTCTGCACAATTGGAAAGCATCTGTTCTTCAGTGCTCAGTCTTATTTATGGTCCAGCTCTCACATCCATGGGCTTCCCTGGTGGCTCAGATGGTAAAGAATCTGACTGCAATGCAGAAGACTGGGTTTGATCCCTGGGTTGGAAAGATCTCCTGGAGAAGGGAATGGCTACCCACTCCAGTATTCTTGCCTGGAGAATTCCATGGACAGAGGAGCCTGACGGGCTACAGCCCTTGGGGTCACAAAGAATCAGACACAACTGAGTGACTAATATTTTCACTTTTTTTCTCACATCTGTACATGAGTACTAGAAAAACCATAGCTTTGACTATATGGACCTTTGTTGGCAAAGTGATAACTCTGCTTTTTAATGCACTCTCTAGGCTTGTCATAGCTTTCCTTCCAAGGAGCTAGCCTCTTTTAATTGCATGGCTGCAGTTACCATCTGCAGTGATTTTGGAGCCCAGGAAAATAAAATCTGTCCCTGTTTCCACTTTTTCTCCTTCTATGTGCCATGAGGTGATGGCACTGGATGCCATGGTCTTAGTTTTATGACTGTTGAGTTTTAAGCCAGCTTTTTCACTCTTCTCTTTCACCTTCATCAAGGGGCTCTTTAGTTCCTCTTTGCTTCCTGCCATTATAGTGGTATCATCTGCATATCTAAGGTTGTTGATATTTCTCCTGGCAGTCTGGATTCCAGCTTGTGATACTTCCAGCCCGGCATTTCACCTGATGTACTCTGCATGTAAGTTAAATAGGGTGACAATATACAGCCTTGTCATGCTTCTTTCCCAGTTTTGAACCAGTCAGTTGTTCAGTGTCCAGTTCTAACTGTTGCTTCTTGACCTGCACACAGGTTTCTCAGGAGACAGGTAAGGGGGTCTGGTATTCCCATCTTGTTAGGAACTTTCCATAGTTTGTTGTGATCCATACAGTCTTAAAAACTTAAAAAAGAAAAAAAAACTATGTGCTTAAGAAAGCTTCATGTATCTGGCTTTCAACTAATAAAAATTAACTGCTAATTTTTTTTTTTTGAGGATGTGATGGGAAGTTTGCTGTGCAGTTAGATGATATCTACCTAGCAATTTAATATAACATAAATTATAACAAAATACCATAAATCAGTTAAGACCTGTTTGGTAATTGTTGATGTTTTTCCTCCTAGGATTTCCAAACTGTATTGCCGTCATTTGATCTCTTCTCAAAGTATGGCAAAATGTATTCAAAAGCCGGACAAATTGTATAAAGGTATGCATTTTTGCTAAAAGGTACTTCAAAAACGACTATAGTAAATAATATAAAAAATCAAATGAGATTGACTTAACTATGAAGCATTTAAAAAACCACACTACTGTAATTTATGAAATACAGCTCCATATATTTCTTTCATTCTAGTCTAATGGTTTTCAACATTTGAAAATCGTGGATTTTTTATTTCAAATCTCTTCAAAATAAACTCAAAGTAGAACTAACACCTGAAATACCTTCCTCTTTAAATTAATTAAAACAGTAGATAAATAGTTTTACATAGCAAGAAAGTGTTGATGGTATCCACAACCTAAAATATTTCTCATTACTGTATGGATACAGTATTGTTTAAAATACTGTATTCAATATGTGTTATTTAAATTGAGAGGTACCTTTAGGGAATTACAAATAAATAGCATCTTGGGTCTCTGATGAGCAAAGTTTGCAGGCTGGAGAACAGAGATTGCCACATAAAATTCAAGATCACAAAATAAACTCTCAATGAATACTGCATTTAATTACTAAGGTGTTTTAGAGTAGAGAAGTGATTACAATCAAAGGAAGCCTAATCAGAGGTATTCTGACATTTTCAGCCAAAGTTAAAGGAGATATTGGATGAAGACAGAATAGAGCGCTACAGTTGAAGGAAAAGAGACAGGAATGTGCAGTCAGGCTAGTTAATTCCCCAGGGTCCTCCCACACCAGGAACAGCTGGGGAAAGCTGTGGTCTGTTGGAGAGAACACAAAGTAGATACAAGCAACTATGTTCTTCAGATTTAGTTAGTGTTGCCTCTCTCCCGTTTATAACTGGATGCCTCAACTGGAAGTCAGTAATTAAATGCAGAGAGCAATAACCACTCTGTAACTCCTCCAAAGGAATACACAAGGGGAAATATGAAATATTCTGAGCTAATAGAAAAACATACATATAATGCCAAATGGAATTACAGTTTCAAGGTTTATAAAGTATCATTACCCATTGGAGTATTTATCTAGTATTCATGTTTCACAGCATGAAGTAGCCTAAATAAAATTTTTCATATCTGTATGACTTCAGGTTTTAAAGCAAAGATGTATCCTGTTCGTAGTGGCAAGGTTGAAAACAACTTGAATATTCACTAGTATGTGAGTGAAGTTGCTCAGACTCTTTGCGACCCCATGGACTGTAGCCTACCAGGCTCCTCTGTCCATGAAATTCTCCAGGCCAGAATACTGGAGTGGGTAGCCATTCCCTTCTCCAGGGGATCTTCCCAACCCAGGGATCGAACCCAGGTCTCCTGCATTGCAGGCAGATTCTTTACCCTCTGAGCCACCAGGGAAGCATGTACTAGTATATGTTAAGTTAAATGATAGACACATAAAATGTAATACTGTGACGATGTTAAATATGTTAACATAGATCTTTCCCTATTAATTTGAAAAAATGCCTACAGTATACTTCTAAGAGAAGAAAGCTGGATTCAAAGATAACTGTGTAGTCTGATTTCATTAAATATATATATATATATATATGTGCATGCATGTATGTGTACACATACACACATATATAATGTGTATATATATGTAAAAAACAATTGCATGTGCTTATTTATTTATTACATATGTATGTATGCATTTGTGTAAGGCAAAAGTGTTAATGGTAGTTATCTCTTGATAGTGAGATTAGGGGTAGCTTTTAGGGGGATATTTCTTTATGGTCTCATTTTTTGAAATTTTTATTTAGTCAGACAGGAGCAAATTGTAAAACAAAACACTCCAGAAGGAACTACTTACTCTTCCCTACCAATTACAAAGATGTCTTGACTTTATTCTACTCAATCATAATAATTTAGAGACAATTATCTTTTTTTTCTGAAGACAAAACAATGGCTGGCTAAATTATTTATAAGACAGGATGAGCAACAAATGTTTCACATTCCTTTTAATTAAAAAGAGTGCACAATACACAAATATGTGAGAGACATTTTTAAAAACTGTTCATTCACTCTTCTCTGGGATTTTTAACTATTTTGTGAATTGAAAATAATATCAAAATGTCATCTCCTCCTCTTAGAAAGGAAATTGATATCTAGCATTTAATTTTGGTAAGTGATGGGTAGCAGGCTTAGCCAATGCTCTTCTATTAAGATTTCATTTCACCAAATACAACAAAGTGCTTCTGCTCTTTGTAAAGAAGGCTGAGTTGGGAATACTTGTCCCAGAGTGTTGAATAAAGATGCCTTGGTAATTTTGAGAGCTATCTATTTGATTGCTTCAGCTTCAAGGTAGTTCATCACTTCGCTATAATTCACCCAACGTTGTCTCATCTCATACACCCATATTACACTTTCCCATCAGTCCGATTAGAAGTACTGATGCCTTTATCAGATTAATCTCCCTTCCTTTTAGCATGTCTGAATTTAGGATAAGCAGAGCCAACACCTAACCATTATGATTAACGCAGTAAGACTTCAGCCTCTGAAATTGCTCAGAGTGAGTTAGATTTTAAGCACATATATCTCTACTCTCTGATTAGGATGATTCCTTTTAATTTCTTTAATTTTGTATAACCACTCACTTTTGGAACCTTTGATAGTTTCCAAAAGGCACCTTTGTCTAAATCAGAAGGTGCTGTATCCCATCAGCTCACTCTGCCATCTTTTAAGCTCCATTTATCTTTCCAGGTGGAAACGTCTCTTTAAAGGTTAGAGTGGAGTAAAATTAGCACCGTGAGATGAACTCATTGGTTAGTCCAACATCAGTGTGAGTTTTCTGGCATGATGAGCTTTTCACTTTTCTCCTGTCTTTTTTTGTGATGGGCTTTGGCCCAAGCTATCATTCTGCTAAAAAGTGCAATTGTGAGGCCATATGAGATTAATTTTAATGGAATTATTTGTTATGTGTGAAAAGCAGAGTACTTGGTTCCACTTTTCATAAGAATTTGGCATGGGCTTGACTCAAATCATTAAGAAAAATAAGTTTGGTTAGTACCTGAATTGAGAAAAGGGTGAAATCCCATTTTTTTCCCCCCCAAAGGAAATAAGGTCTCAGCAGCTGTGTAAGGAAAAAGGATGATACATGAGGGGAGGGTAAGAATCAGGTATAGAAGCTACATATGTGCCTGTTGGGGTTAAATTTATATTTCAACGAGAAAAGTTACTGTACCTGGTCATTCAGGTTGGCACTATGTGAATTCATAAGCCTCAGTTTAGTCATAGTGAACTGGCAATAAACAAAAAACAAAAATCAAAATATCTGTAGTGTTTTTATCCTTTGACTAAAGATGATGTAACAAACCACTTACCTCTAGGAAGACATTCTGCTGTAGTTATTTTATGACTGAGGCAGGCTGGCTGAATGCTCCCTGAGACTAATGGCACACACCATCCATGCTGTTGACCAAGACCTGCAGAGGTGTAGACAGAGATCAGAGAAAAGAGTGATTCTAGCAGGGTTAGGAATGAGTCAGGTCAGTTAAGCTCGGACCCTTAACTGAGCTTAACTCTAAGTGAGGAATATTTAAATAGAGAATTTGCGAACTCCTGTTATTTCTCTTCTTTCAATTTTGCTGTTTTGATTTTAGACAACAAGACAAAATGTAAAAATGAGATTATGGTGTGAAGTGTGTTGAATAGAAGACCCCACTGCATGGAATCCTGGATTCTACTTTGATGGCGCCTGAATAACCTTGGCCCACATCTATCAGCCTCTGAAATATTTCCCATTCTCTCTCTCTCTCTCCTCTCTCTCTGTTCTCTCTCTTCCTCCTTCCCACATCTGTCCAAAGAAGAAATTGAAACCATCTCTGGTTCGTTCAAAACTCTTCAAGTCTAAAAGGAACATACAAATGAGGATCCTACAGAAAATACACTTAAACCATAATTATTATGATTCAATAAATGTAATATCTTACAGCTGACTACTCATGAATTAACTCCAGTGAGGGGGAATATATATATATATATATATATATAGTGTAGTGGGTCTTTTACCTCTGAGAATGTCTGTCACAACCATAACCCCTGGTGACCAGAAGTACCATAAATGATTCCCCTGAAATGGCCTGACACCATTGCCCTAGTCACAAGTGGTGAGCCAGTGTTGGGAGCCCAAGAAAAAGGGCAGCTAGCATGAAGAGTGAGTGATAAATGGTTTGAAGAATGAGTGGTTTGAAGTAGTTTGGTGTGAAGGCTGTGCTCTGAGGGAAACAGTGATTTGTCAGACCAGTTAGAACCCTCCTGGGATGTTGAACTTGAGACACATAGACCAATGAGGATGGAGCAGATATGTAGACACCCTCAGATACAAAAGACATTTGCAGTTCTTTGCTGAACAGAGAGCATCTGCTTGTGAGCATCTATCCAGCTCATTGTCTTCACTTAGTAAGTGACTTCTGATTGAAAAACAAGTATCTGACTCATTAGATTATGAAATTTAGAGTATTCCTCCTGACCCTTTGAATCTTTAATAACAATTAACAATCTGCTAGATATTTTGTAGATCCTGGGCCAATATTCGTTAATTCTGACCTTAGCATGAACTTGTAAGACAACTGCTGGAATTAGAAAAAGTCTGAACGTTGCCTACTTCAAAGTTACATGACAAGTCTTATGATTCAGTCTGTAACGTTGCCCTCCTCATTATGATAGTCTAAGCTAGAATTTTTTAAACTGTTTGGTTTTATGAGGAATTATGTAAGAGCTTATAATTTGTGAAGTTTTATATAAAGAGGATTAAGAAGCCAAGACATCACTTTGCCAGCAAAGGTCCATGTAGTCAAAGCTATGGTTTTTCCAGTAGTCATGTATGGATGTGAGAGTTGGATGTAAAGAAGGCTGAGCGCCAAGGAATTGATGCTTTCAAATTGTGCTGGAGAAGACTCTTGAGAGTCCCTTGGACAGCAAGAAGAGCAAACCAGTCCATCCTAAAGGAAATCAGTCCTGAATATTCATTGGAAGGACTGATGCTGAAGCTGAAGCTCTAGTACTTTGGCCTCGTGATGTGAAGAGCTGGCTCATTAGAAAAGACCTTGATGCTGGGAAAGATTGAAGGCAAAAGGAGAAGGAAGTGGCAGAGGATGAGATGCTTAGGTAGCATCAGGGACTCAATGGACACGAATCTGAACAAACTCTGGGAGATAATGAAGGACAGGGAAGCCTGGCATGCTGCAGTCCATAGGGCTGCAAAGAGTCAGACATGACTTAGCAACCAAACAACAGCAACATCTGAAAAAGATTCATTTTAAAAAAACATTGTCAATCCTTTTCTTTTAAAAAACAGTTACCATTCATTTAGAACCAAATTTGATAAATATGTTGGGAATTATAATAAGTGTAGGTTTGTAGAAAACTCAAATAAGTAATAATAACAAACTTTTAAAAATAAGACATTTATTGCAAGGAGGGATTTGCTACACTTCAGGATGGGGGAATAGAAGTAGAATAGAAAAATATGTTAACAGGTGTTATGAATTATCTTGTGCTGTGAGGTGTGAGAAGTTGAGTAGAAGTAGCTAGATTCAGAACAGATCCGAGTCCTTTGACACTTGATGCACTGAGTCTGTGCGTGCATGTGTGCTAAGTTGCTTCATTATGTCTGACTGTTCGGGGCCCCATAGACTGTAGCCTGTCAGGCTCCTCTGTCCATGGGATTCTCCAGGCAAGAATACTGGAGTGGGTTGCCATGCCCTCCTCCAGGGGAGCTTCCCGACCCAGGGTCACGTCTCTTATGTCTCCTGCACTGGCAGGGAGGTTCTTTACCACTAGCGCTGCCTGGGAAGCCTGCATTGAGTTCGTACCAGATGACAAAATGGATGATTCAACTATCAAATTTCATTTACTCTAGAAGCGACTGATGAAAGAAAAAAACAGGATGTTCTTGGTGAGTGGGGAGTATACAATTTGGCCTCTTGCTGTGATGGTTTCTAACTTTACTAAGCCTAGTTTCACTCTACCCTGATTATTTTTTTCTTTTTTTATAGGATGTATTACTTTATTGTAATGGAATAAATAATTCCTGTTCTCTTCTAATAATAATCTTAGGAGACTGGAATCTTATTATAATTGTGCTACTTGTACTCACAATATTCAGGGAATCCATGCTTTTAAAATAACTTTCACCATTAGATTATGAACTATTGCATAGCCTTAGTGCTCCAAAGTTACCTGTCCTGGAAATTCAGAAGCAAAATTGTGGGTAATAGAGAATTGTGAATTGTCTGCTCTGGTCTGCAAGTTTCACATGTAGTGATCTACCTTCCTCTCTATCCTTCTCTCTCTCTCATAACACTACACCCAAGAAAAAGAATTCCTGCTGTTGACATAGCCTTGAGAACTGCAAAGTATTTCATGATTCAGAATTCCAGTTTTATCTGTCTCACTGATACCCAAACTCTTGAATGATTCAAGTGCTCTGTAGCCAATCTATGTAATATATTCGTTTTTCACCATCCCACACCCCTGCCTACCCCATACATACGTTTCTGATAACTATAGAGGTATCCAGATGAACCAAATATGACTTCACATTGAAGAGAAAGAAGAATGAGATATGGCATCTTATTAGAGAATATAACTGGGGGAAGCAGTCTGTTTCTTCTGAAAAACGACTTAACTGTCAGTTCATCAACTTATATGTACTTTCTTTCCTACATTCCCTATATGAGCTACTCAAGGAAATTAGCAAGTGTTTGATGAAAACTGGTGATGACTCCATCACCCATCTTATTCACCAAAATTAACTTTGTATGAGTATTGACCACTAAAACATCAAGGGCACTGTGGGTGTTCAAAGGCACATACCTTGAGAGCATTCAGAATGGCATGAAGTTCTACCCTGGTGTTAGAGCAGACAAAAAATACATCATCGTCTGTATTCATTTGCTCAGGTAGCCGTAACAGAATAGCAGACTGCATGGCTTCAACAACAGAAATTTAACTTCTCACGGTACTGGAGGTGGGAGTTCAGTTCAGTTCAGTCGCTCAGTCGTGTCCGAACTCTTTGCGACCCCATGAATTGCAGCATGCCAGGCCTCCCTGTCCATCACAAACTCCCAGAGTTTGCTCAAACTCATGCCCATCGAGTCGGTGATGCCATCCAGCCATCTCATCCTCTGTCGTCCCCTTCTCCTCCTGCCCCCCAATCCCTCCCAGCATCAGGGTCTTTTCCAATGAGTCAACTCTTCGCATGAGGTGGCCAAAGTATTGGAGTTTCAGCTTCAGCATCAGTCCTTCCAATGAACACCCAGGACTGATCTCCTTTAGGATGGACTGGTTGGATCTCCTTGCAGTCCAAGGGACTCTGAAGAGTCTTCTCCAACACCACAGTTCAAAAGCATCAATTCTTCGGTGCTCAGCTTTCTTCACAGTCCAATTCTCACATCCATACATGACTATGGAAAAACCATAGCCTTGACCAGACAGACCTTTGTTGGCAAAAAATGTCTCTGCTTTTTAACATGCTGTCTAGGTTGGTGGGAGGTTCAAGATAAAAGCGTCGGCATGGAGTATTTCTGGTAGGCATCTCCTCCTGGCTTGCAGACTGCTCTCGTTGTACCCTTGCATGGCCTTTCCTGTCTGTACAGGCACACTCCGCATCTCTTCCTCATCTAATGAGAACAGCGGTCCTCATGGGTTTAGGGCTGCATCTTTAAGACCTCATTTCAACTTAATTACCTCCTTAAAGTTTCTTTCTTTAAAGGCATTCACTTTAAGGATAGGGCTTCGACATATGAATTGGAGGGGGTGGAAGTCACATTCAGTCCATAACATCATCCCAAAGAGGGAAACCTATCTTCGACTTTATCACACAATAGACTAAGGCGATTGGCACTTCCATTAACCGTTGTCCAGAAGCCAAAGTAAATCTTTTTTTTAAAGAGCATCTTGAGTCACTACATGTTTCATAAGCAATGAATATATGCAATGAAAAACAAATGAACAAGAAAAAACCTAGGAAGGGGAAAAGCCTTAATGAAATGGAAATGTTATCTACTTGATAAAGAGTCCAAAATTCCGGTCATAAAGATGCTAACCAATCTCAGGGAAAGAGCGAATGAACTTGGAGGGAACTTCAACAAAGGGATAGAAAGGATAATAAATATCAAATGAAAGTCACAAAACTAAAGAATATAATAGCTGAATTGAAAAATACTAGAGGAATTCAACAGCAGCCCAGATGAAGCAGAAAAAGAATGAGTGACCTGGAAGTCAGTGCAATGGAACTAGTATAGACAAAGTAGAAAAAAGAAAAAAATAATTTTAAAAGTGACGATAACCTAAGGGACCTATGGGACAACATCAAGTGGAACAACTTTCACATTATAGGGGTCTCAGAAGGAGAGAGACAGACAGAGGCAGAAAACTTATTTGAATAAATAATGGCTGAAAACCTCCCTAATCTTCCTGGAAGAAGATCCAGGAAGCCCAGGGAGTTCAAATAAGATGAGCCCAAAGATATCTACACCAAGACACATTTATAATCAGACATTAAAAACAGAGAATCTTTAGCAGCAAGAGAAAAATAACTTGTTCCATACAAGGGAACCCCTATAAGAGTGGAAGGGGATGGGAGGCAAACAAACCAAAACCCTGGAGAGTACCATTCTCTCTGAAGATGGCATCTACTCCCCTGCCCCACCTATGAGAAGGCAGACCCAATACAAGAGAAGCTGGACATATTTCCAAGAAAATTCTCTACTTTAGGTGCTGACAAAGATTTCAGTTGTCAAAACGCTGTGAAAACCATACAAAGTGCAACCAGACCTGGGTTCTTCCCTTGGTTGGCAGTTTGGGCAACTCTGATGGCCGTTGCAGGGGGCTCTGTCACTCAGCTCTCCATGATCTTGGCACCATTTCTTAATCTCTCTAAACCTCAGTTTTCTCATCTATAAGAGCTAGAGTAATAATACTTTCCTCTCAGGATTATTAAGAGGACTGATTACATGTTAAAATCACTTAAGGCTATGCCTCTAAATTCAGCAAGTGTCTCAATAAATGATCATTGTTATTATTATTTTTATTGCCAGTGTCCTCCCTGAGGATAACTGAAAAGAAAAAAGGGCGACAGCTTGAAACAAGGACACACAGCTACTGCTTTCCGTGCTCATATTTTCCTGTCATCCCTATCTTTCTCCTCTCCCTGTAACTGACTTCCCATCTTAAATCTTCTCCTGCTATCACCCTGCGAAAGGCTCAGAAGTCACCAACAGTTGCTTAGAACGAAAATGGGAGTAGAGCAGCTGGAAGATCTATTTCTATTTCTGTTATACAACTTTGAGTCTCCAAACTCATTTTTTTTTTTCCTCATAGAAACACTATGAAACCTGGTCCTTTGTTTCTAAAATTTTGTTCCCCTTTTAGAGAAATTGGGATGTGTGTTGGATTGGATTTTTTGGAGTAGCCTCGGACACCTAACCACAATAAATAATGTAGAATTATTTTCAGAGGTAGGTTATTTTCAGGGAAAAATTATTGTTTTTTGAAAAATGAAGTTCAAAGAAAATTTGGTACATACCTGTCTTTTGACATGGGACTTCTTGTGCCACATTATTAAGACTTAAATTTCATACATGTGCAAAATGTTCAGGGTAATCTCCTAAAGTGAAAATCCATATGTAATTGCATTTTCATTTTATCTTTCATTACTCAAACTACAAACACACATAAGAAATAGAGCATTTTACATTCAAAAATCCCTGATCCCATATTTTGATAATATTCAACTGCAAAAATAAGAAAAATAAGAGACAAGCCTTGACAGAGAGATGTAAACCTTAAGGGTAAATGAGAAAGTAAATAAGAATCAAAAATTTATTTTACTAAATTTCAACCATCTACAGTTGATTTCAGATATTCACGATGTGTTTGGATGTACTTATCTATCTGGCTGTTTGACTCAATATTTACACTGAAAATCAGTGATATTCAATAATTAAGCATCATTTGCTTGGTGTAGTTCAAATGTTCAAATTATTCTAATTAATATTTCCGAAGTCATAAGGGTAGAATTTGTTATCCCCATATTCAGATGAAATTAAGCCAGAACAAGTAAACACATGTCACATGGAAAACAGCAAAATTGGGATTGGACTCAGGCCTAGTACAAGTTGTCAGCTCAGGCTCTTAGCTGTTATTTTGGAACGGCACCCCTGGTGGTGGTTGCTAAAAGTCCTCCAGAGGCCATGCCTTTGTTTCTTTTGCAGGAAACAGCATCCTGGAACCAAGAGCCTATTATCAATCTACTCCTTCCTTTTCGTGAACAGTTTCACTCTTTGGCGCAGATCAAGGTGGTGATGGTGATCTCGTTTGCTGTACTTTTTAAGGTTCAGCAGAGCCAGCCCATTTCCTTGTGCCACTGTTATGAAGGAAGAAAGTGTTGTGTTTTTGTTTTGTTTTTTCATTGCACCGAGTGACTTCATTTTATAAGGCAGGGCAAAAGCAAAACAGCAAGAAAAGGAACATGAAATCTCATTTTGAGAATAAAGAAAACAATCATTTCAAACAGTCCATAATTATGTATAAGTACATGTGTGTAGAATAAAAATGTAGAATGCAATTAAAACACTTGAAGTATCTCAACAAAAATTACACATGGGAATTCTGTGGTCCCACATCTTTACTGCCATTCTCTCTCAAGTCACTGGCTTATTATACCAGAATATCCTCCCTTTAAAGAAAAATAAGCAGAAATAAAGAGACCAAGTCAGCATCAAGAAGAGAAAAAAAAGTGAGAATAACATATTGGGAACAGAAACTGCAGTCTAACTAGTGCCTCCCCACCTTCATTACCATCCTTCCAAATAAATCTCCCTGCTCCTCTTGAGCTGGCAAATAAAAAAATCAACCCACAAGATATATGTGTGTGCTTCTCCTGATGAGCATCACCATCCATCTCCAGTACGTCCCACATGCCAGTTTGAAGATGGGCTAGAGGGAGAATTAAAGACTTCAGAAAGTCCACAGCATAATCAAGAAGGCTTTTTTCTTCTGACTACACAGCTTTCATCTCTGTCTTCTGTGATTTTCTCCCCATCTCCTTCACTCTGTGGCAAAGACCCTGATTGCTGATGGGACATTAACTGATCATATAGTTAACCTTCCAGGGCAACCAATTGGTTTCAAATCTATGGTACCAAGGCCTTTGATAAGTTGCATTTTGGCAAGGACTGTTAATTCAGGTATATCCACATTTACACATTAGAATCTTTTTTTAAAGATTTTTTTTTAATGTGGACCATTTTAAAAGTCTTTATTGAATTTGTTACAATATTGCTTCTGTTTTATATATATATATATATATATATATATATATATATATATTGGCTTTGAGGCATGTGGGGGTCTTAGCTCCTTGACCAGAGATCAAACCCACAACCCCTGCATTGGAAGGTGAAGTCTTAACCACTGGACCATGAGGGAAGTACCAGAATCTTGAATTCTGAAATTTTAAAAGATGTCCAGTTTCAACGTATTTTCTTAATTAAAAAAATCTTTTAAAATACTACGGCAGGGTGCAGACATTGCCTCTAATTGGAATGAAATTTCAGTGAAAGTACTGAACATATTTACCTGAAATTGTTAGATGTTTTTCTTTATTTTTATCTCAATACAAGAAACACTGCTCTCGAAGGTGATTTTTTTCATTGCTTGAGGTTTGATGGCTTGTGGTAAATTTCCTAAAAATTCATTGATTCTAACTTCTCACACCTGCTGGGACTGTTTCTAAGATATACATATCCCTGCTTGAGTATTCCGAAGTCTTGAGAATAACTGCCTCTCAGGAGAGTATGTTCCATTCAGGGTTTTTAAAATTATGTAAGATTTCTTTGTTATCTGAAGTCTAAGACTTCATGTATTGGTACTAATTCGGTGCTTTACAATGAATTGAGTTTCTTGTTCATATACTGTCCTTCAAGCAATTGGAAAAGATTCCATGACTCACCTGAGATTTCTTTTCTCCTTAAATATCCTTAGGTTCAAGAACTTCATGCTCAATTTGTCTCTACCATTCCCTCTCCATGGCAGACATTGCTAATCACCATCTTCATTTCTACCGACCAGAGCTCAGAATCCTTCTCTACAGGGTCCCCACACGGCCACTCTTCCATTGGAACTGGAATGTGATGTGCTAAGTCCCTTCATTGTGCCCAACTCTTTGCAACCCCATGGGCTGAGGAGATTCCAGGCTCCTTTGTCCATGGGGTTATCCCAGCGAGAATACTGGAGTGGGTTGCCATTTCCTCCTCCAGGGGATCTTCCCTACCCAGGGATCGAACCCATGTCTCCTGCATTGGCAGGCAGAATCTTTACCAGCCTTTGGAATGTGAATTGAACCGTGAATTTAACCCTATTTGTTATTGTTGGGATTTTGGTTTCAATATGATAAAATTCAGTGAAGAGGAAGGTGGAGAGTGGATTAAAGCTCTTTAATAATTTGAACATGCTCTAGTTTGGGTACTGGTCCAAGGTTGATGTCAGTGTTTCCTTCGAATTAAATTAAAGAATTACATAGGATGTCAACCATGCCCTTGATGATGCAGATTCCATTAAAAATAACTGTTTCTGAGCAGATCATTGGAAGCAAAATACCCATATTTGGCAAGAATCTCGGTGCTAGATTATTAAGAGAACAAGGCAGTAAAAGTGAATGACTGAGTGGTATCTGTAAACATTATGTCAGAACTTTTGTTTGGCTTAGTTTAAGAAAGGATTAATTAGTTTCTATTCATTTTTATTCAAGTCCATATATTTCACAGCTTGTGTCAAACACCTCCAATCCAGAATATCCTCCCTTGACAGCTATATATGCTTTCTGTTCACAGCAGGTTTCATTTAGGAGAGCTATTTCTTTATGAAATACTGAAAGGAGGTTTTTAGAAGAAAATATTGCTTAGAAGCTTAATCTCCTTTTACACTCATCGTCACCTTCTGCCAAGAGGACTGGAGAATGTTCTATCTTTGTTGCATGAGATCATGCTCATCTACTGCCAAACTTCAGAGAGGCCACCCAGAGTACATATTTCTCCATCTGTCAGCACCAGGAAGCCTTTGCAATTTATGGATGGATAATTATTAATACAAGTTTGTGGCTCTTTCTCTGGGTGCAAGTCTCTGGGAAGAAGTTAGGGTGTGAAAATGGAGGGCCTATCTGTGATAAATCAGCGTTAAACTTGTTAGGTCTTATTTTTTTAATAGTCAAGTTGCCTTCAAACAATAACAAAGTGCTCAGTTTCTCCCCACTTGATCTATATATTCCATATATGCTTGCTGATGGCACAGACCAAATAAACATCAAGTATTTCTCCTTATGGCTAGAAATCACTATAACAAGAGTTTGTTTACCTAGAACGATGGCCCAAATGCCTTTATTTATTAAGAATGGAAAAACTATTACGTAAGTAAATTTTCCATTGAAAAAAAAAAAAACAAAACAAAACCAAAAACTCCAGGGAGATAGTTGGCCTGAAAGAAGGCCTTGGTGGCGAAATGGGTAAGAATTCTTGATAAAGAGTCCTGTTGACTCAGAGAATGTTGGTACCATGTAAATCTTGCTGAAGGGCCTGGTTTAGGAGGGAAGATGATTAAGTCTGTCATAAATTTACTTTGAAGTGAGTGTATGATATGTCAGTGAAAATGTTCTATAGAATGTGAAGTTATGAAGTGGTGGTTCTGGTGAAAAGTCAGGACCCAAAATATAGATTTAGGCATCAATCAGAATATAGATTAAGTCTGAATCACGGACGGAATTAGTTCACCAAAGTAGTTAAAAAGGAAGCCTAGGAATAGAGCATAGAAGAGAATGTAAAGGGGAAAAAGTGGAATAATGTAGACTGTCACAGAGGCCTAAGAAAAAGAGAGTTCAAAGAGGCCTTTATCATCACCTTCAAACACTATCCATGAATATGATGTCAGATGGTTAGAGAGAATAAGCTTATTTGCATTGATTTTCTTTATCACTGATGCTTTCAATTGCTTCCAGTTTCATCCAGTAACCAAACCATTCTCACCGATTTTTGTAATGTGCTTCTGTCCATGGTTATAATTCAGCTGTGCTGTGCTGGGCTTCATTGCTCAGTCATGTCTGACTCTGTGACTCCATGGACTGCAGCCCGCCAGGCTCCTCTGTCCATGGGGATTCTCCAGGCAAGAATACTGGAGTGGGTTGCCATGCCCTCCTCCAGGAGATCTTCCCAACCCAGTGATCGAATCCAGGTCTCCTGCATTGCAGGCAGATTCTTTACTGTCAGAACCAACAGGGAAGCCCAAGAATACTGGAGTGGGCCTATCCCTTCTTCAGGGGATTTTCCCGACCCAGGAATCGAACTGGGGTCTCCTGCATTGCAGGCAGATTCTTTACTAGTTGAGCTACCAGGGAAGTCCATAATTCAGCTAGGTCATCATAATTATGACATGAACTTAGAAGTCCTCTTGACTAAATGTGATGGTTGCATCATCTCTATTTCATGGCATCTCTGAGTTCCTTAGCTAAGGATAAGAATGGAGTTCTGGTTATGAAATGAAATCCCTTTAAATGTAACACTACTTGATTGTTAAAAGTAAGGTTTAGTACTTTGGGATTATTAACATAGCACCACAATAGACTGAGCTAACTAGTTAAACATTTGATTCAAGTTGCACTGTACGTGCCTGATTGATTCAATGCTAATGGATCAACAGGTTATTACTTTAAAGAAATATATATGTATGTGTGTGTGTATATATATATGTGTATATATATATATATAAAGTATATAGTTCCTTTTAACAACTGGTTGTTAGCAAAGAGGAGGACAGAAAAGACAAATATTAATATATGGAATGTGATTTCTTCCAAGTGACTTGCTGAATAATGTAAACCTTTTGCTCATTGGTTATGATGTTGATCCATGTTGTGAAAATTGTGCTCCTAATTAGACAGAAGACCCAGTAAACTCTTCACTTTTCTGTTTTCCATCTTGGCTCTTCAGTCCTGCAATTGAGTTCCTGTTCATCATGGCAGAGATCAACTAAATTCTCAGAAACAGATGGTGTTCCCTTTACTACCAACTCATCCCTCTATAGTTCTACCGTTGGCAAGGCCAGATGGAGTCACATCCTGAAATTAAACTTCTCACCAAATTCTTATAAAGTAAGCAGACGTGTTATTAATATGGACTTCTGGACGTGGAACAATACACAGAGATGATTGATTAGAAATTCTAATTAAAGGCAGCAGTGTGGAAGGACTGAAGCAGTGAGTTCATTCTGAAAATAAGGAGCAGATTTATATCCCGTATTCTTTGAGTCACAAAACTGAATCAGGAATACATTCTCAGGTGGTTGGCCAAATGACCGTTGCTTGCTTGTGACTTGCATTTATCCTCAGACATCTAAAACTGCCAACAGATAAATCCAGCAGAACTCATATATGATATATTAAGTCTCAGGAATATTTTTTTACTTGGGTAGAGAAAAGTTGGAGCCAACTCAAACTTCTCTTAAGTCTACTGGTGTTTCGTTATCCAAAATTCACTTTAAAAAGCAAATCTAATGATATGCTTCGTGTGACAAGGAGCTTAGAGAGGTGCTTCACTACAAGAATTAGGAAGAAAATATTTGTTGTCCCCATGGTACAAACTGTAAAACCAACCCAGAGCAGAATGGAAATATTCAAAGCTACAAAGCTACAGGCTGGTTTCATCTGAGTTATTCCAAGTCAAGTCATTATTTAAATACCATTTTTAGTAACTCAAGCTCAGTTATGTGTTTTTTTTTTTTTTTTACATCCTCTTAAGAGAACATTTGAAAACAGTAGACCATGACAGGGTTCCATTATGTAAATATATAAAATATTAAAAATATATCTATTTTAAAAAAACAAATGAATCACTCAATGAATGCATACAAGAATGAATGAATGGGAAGGTGACTTCAAAGGCATGAAGTTTACAAACATACCACTGTTATTCCATGTTTTTGTTCATTTGCTAAGTTGTGTCTGACTCTTTGTGACCCCATGGACTGCCAAGCTCCTCTGTCCATGGGATTCTATAGGCAAGAATACTGGAGTGGGTTACCATTCCCTTCTCCAGGGGATCTTCCTAACCCAAGGATTGAACCTGCATCTCCTGCATTGGTAAGCATATTCTTTACCACCGAGCCACCTGAGAAGCCCATGGAGTATTATGATGCAGCCAAATAAAGGCTGGGTTCCAGACATGCTATCAGCCTAAGCTAGCATCGATGCAGGTTACTGGAAGAGAGAAAACTATCTGTCACCCTGGATCTCTAACAATAAACAAATTTACTTCAAAATCATTCACAGTAGTAAATTATGGACTATGTCCAAAACCTGGCATTCATTTTTCCTCATTAAATAAGTCTTTGAAAAAGGCTTTAAATCATTTAAAGCATCTGATCAAACAGGCTGTCTATTCACATAGCAGTTTATAAGTAAACAATATTTAAACCTACTTAAGGAGATTTCCAAATAACCCAAGGTCTAGAAGAGGTCGTCTGTTTCTGCCTCTGTGGGATGTAACTACCTTTCAGCCCCTACGAGTCTCTAAGGCATGAGGTCTTGTAAACTCACTAATATTTAGGATGCTTTGGGGGACATGACCACATCATTCCTGCTGTTTCTTCTTCTTCAAACCTTTATTACAGTTGTCAAGGAAATCTGAAGATTTTTCAAATGTCTAATCTCCCTGTCATGTTTTTGAGAGGTTGAATTTAGACACCTTTTTTTTCACCCTGTCTTTGCTCAAAAAGGCCCAGGATGACAGGCCCACAGAGGCAGAAGATGGAAAAGGGCATTGAAAGTTCTTTTAGACTTTGGTAAGCTGAGAGTGATTAAAAGGAGAAAGGAGATTGAATGAGATCACTTTCCCAAAGCTTTACATGCTCTCTGATATAATGCTCTCCAAAGAGGCTTGTACAGTGAAGTCATTTTGGCTTTGGGGCTGTGCTTAGTGAAAGCCATGGATTTGAAGGAGCTTTCTGAATAGAGCTCTGTGGTAATACATCAATAAATCTGACCTATCATTGAGAGCAGCGTTTTTAATAGCAGGCTTGGCAAGGGAAACAAAATTTACAGATTACATGGCTACTTTATTTCATAGGAAAAAATAAAAACAATTGTGCAATCCCTAATCCCTCTGAAATAAGTTACTTTGCAATGACTCGTAGACACCAGAGTGTATTAGTCAGGGTCTAATCAGGATACAAAACCATGTAGCAATTGGAATGTGAGTTTAACATAGAAAAATAGTAACCATAATGTAAGACTGGAGTGCCAAGGGTGGGCTAGTCAGAAGTATTTGCATGTGTGTGCGTGCTCAGTCACTCAGTTATGTCTGACTCTTTGCGACCCCATGGACTGTAGCCCACCAGATTCCACTGTCCATGGGGTTCTCCAGGCAAGAATACTGGAGTGAGTTGTCATTTCCTCCTCCAGGGGATCTTCCTGACCCAGGGATCAAACCCGTGTCTCCTGCGACTCCTGCATTGGAAGGCGGATTCTTTACCACTGAGCCACCTGGGAAACCCTGTAAGAAGTACAAAGAACTCTAAAGAATATAGGAATAACAGACAAAAAAGCAGCCACTAGCCCCATGGTTAATACACTGCATCTAAGGAAGAGAAGCTGCCTGCTGGGGCTTTTGGTGGACTTGACTCTGGCTCAGGATTCTGAACCAGCAGAAAGTTGCTGTAAGTCTATCATTTAGGGTGCTGGGGAAAGCTCTTCACAGGAGGTGGCTCTCTGGAACTGCTCTGACTGCAAAACTGCTGTGGGATGTGAGGGTTCCTGGCGGTGCTGCTGACTGCCACACACTGCAAGGGTCAGACACTGGAAAGACTGTGGTGCAAGAGCTGGGTGCTCAGAAAGCTGCCCATACTGCTGAGGCCAAACTGCCCATCCTTCAGGAATCAGATGCTGAAGATGCCACCTATACCACAGGGGGCTTTCCAGGTGGCTCAAACGGTAAAGAATCTTCCCGCAATGCAGGAGACCCACTGGGTCAGGGATCTGCGTCAGGGATCTGGGTCAGGGCTCAGGAAGGTTCCCCTGGAGAAAGGAGTGGCTACCCACTCCAGTATTCTCACCTGGAGAATCCCATGGACAGAGGAGCCTGGCCGGCTACATTACATGGAGTCGCAAAGAGTCGAACATGACTGAGCAATTATCACTTCACTTCATACCACAGGGGGCTTCCCAGGTGGTGCTAGTGGTAGAGAATCTGCCTGCCAATCCAGGAGACACAAGAGATGTGGGCCTGGAAGGTCCCCTGGAGAAGGGAGTGGCTACCCACTCCAGTATTCTTGCCTGGAAAATTCCATGGACAGAAGAGCCTGGGGGTCTACAGTCCCTGAGGTCGCAAAGAGTCAGACACTACTGAGCACATCACACGCCCACATGTACCATAGGAGTCTGGCACTGAAGAAGTGGCGTGTGCCGTGGAAGCCTCAGGCTGGAGGGTCGCAGGAACCAGTGCTGGAGAAGTCACCCAAGTTGGAGGCGCAGCCCCCGCTCTAGGAACCTGCCTATGAAGCCAGGAAGGGCCTTCCTCCCTGTGACTCTCTATTGCCCTCTTCTGACAGCACTTAACATCCCACCAGACAGGTGACAAAGGCAGACCGCTTACAGGTTGGGCATGGAAGTGGGAGCCGAAATGTCACGAACTGATAACTGGCAGAATACATACTTGAATGCAGCTCCTATACTTGGGATAGTGTTCTTTCATCTGCGAAGAATTCTTTCTGATGCTTGTACCTGAATGACTGCTCGGGAACATTACCCTCTACTAGCACCTCCAACCATCCAACAAAGTTCACATCTTTATCACCAGTATAGATGATAGCTTCTATACAAATATGTGTATGTAACTTAAATACAATATATGTATGTCTATAACATGCTGGGGAATCCATCCAACTCTTCACATTCCTATTTCTAAATACAGACACACCCCCTGCCCCGGTTTGAAACTGTCCCTAAATGATCATAGGTCAGTGTCCACATGACACCAGGAACAAGCTTCTGGTTGTTCTTTCCCAGTGGAGTCACAGAGATAGCACTTATTTCTCCCGGTAATGCTACATGGAGGACACATTGCCCATCAGGGAAGCTCACTTGAGCCTTGGTGTCCAGGGTCTTTACTGGACATCAGTCTCAAAGATTCATAGATGTGGCTGACCTCCAGCCCCTCCAGAGGTCAGTCGGATACCCCAGGGCCCAAGGTCTCCAACATAAATCACAGTGTTCTCTTAGTGACGCTATGCTAGCATATGGCACATGTGCCATGGCCCAAAGTCCCCAGGTACATGAGGGCAGTCTCACTGGGCACAATAATCCAAGGGCTTATGGGTTACTTCTCAGGAGTCTGAAAAGACCCAGAACCTTCCTTGAGGTGTGCACAGTGTGACCAATCCTGAGTAAATCCTTTACTATTCATTTGACCTCGGTCTTGGCCTAGTTGCCTTCCTCTATAAACTAAGGCAAGATGGACCAAGATAATCTGGCTCTAAAGGAACACACTGATTCATTTATTTATTTATTTATTTATTTTTGTTAAGCAACATAGTAGTAGAGTAAGCTTTTAAAGACCACTCTCAATACAAAGACTTTTTTTTTTATGTATTTCTTACAGTTAAGTGATAGTTCTCTTTATCTTTGCATCAGTAAAGACAAATGGCATTTTTTCAAGCCACACTCCCTTCTGGCCCTTCCACTCTGCCTAATATCCCCACCCAAATCTCTGGAAAATGAGTGTCCCTCAGGAGACTGTGAAGATTAGTTCAGGCTAATTGCTACTGGATAAGTAGTGTTTAGCAGCTGTTTAAAATAAGAGGAAAAGGGAGATGAGTTTGTTTTGCAGCAAAAAGAATTTAAGGACAATTTGCTAACTAAGAAGAACATGAAAAACTAAAGAAGTTAGCAAGGTTTATGGAATCTCCTGGTCTAGGGGAAAAAAATCAGAAAGTGAATTCCTTTAATTTTCTGGAGAGTTCAAGTTTAGATCTAAGCTTATGAAGATGTTGGGTTTGTTGTTCTTGTTGTTCTCCTAGGCTCAGAAGCTAAACCACATCCAAAATAAACTCAGCAGATCAGGCTGCAAAGCAGAATAGAATGTTTCCGTAAACAGAACATATTTATAGTGCTTACCACTTCAGTTTCAGCTGGGGTTGAAGGTGGGTTAATTGTGGAGTATTGTATTGAAGTTATTTGGGAAAAGAAATGCTAAAACATAGAGGTATGTTTTGAGCAGGATCAGGTAATTCTGTTCCAAGGAAGCCAAAATGAATCTGAGAGCCATGATTGCCACACCCTCAGAGAAGGAAATTTTCTACTCAAAGAGCAAGGCAATCAGTACCCGGGTGAGCAGGTAAGTTTGATTCTACATTGTGTGTGTGTGTGTGTTAGCTGCTCAGTCATGACCAACTCTTAGCAACCCCATGGTCTGTAGCCCACCAGGCTCCTCTGTCCATGGGATTTCGCAGACAAGAGTACTGGAGTGGGATTTCCCAGGCAAGAGTACTGGAGTGGGTAGCCATTCCCTTCTCCAGGAGATCTTCCCCACCCAGGGATCAAACCCAGGTCTACCGCATTTTAGGCAGATTTTTTACCATCTGAGTCACCAGGAAGCCCTAATTCCACTTTGGGGGAGGCCAGTTAACATCCACTACATGCCATCACCTTACAACTGACTGGTACCCCCTTCACTGGTTTTATAGAGTGGCATCTTTAGTGGATGTAGGAGGCCGTTACAAGAAATCATTACTCCAGGAGTAGGCTAGGACAGTGTATTACTAAATTTCATCCTGGAAAGTGGGAGGCAATGGCCAATTCACAGTTTGTATAATTCTAGAATGATCCCATTAAGTTAAGATCTCATCTATTATGAAAATGAGAGAGAGACAATGACACAGAACCTAACCAGGGAAGAACTGCTTTGGGCCTAAGCAAAATCAGCATTAAATTCACTAAGATTTTAGTTCCAGACCCAAACACAGATCATCAAAGATGCATGGAGTAAGAAATGGTAAATACATCCTTTTATTAATGTATCGAGAAGTGTTCCCTTTCCTTTTTCTTTTTTTTAAATTGATTTATTTATGGCTGCACTGGGTCTTCGTTGCTGCTCGGAGGCTTTTTCCAGCTGCCGGGGGTGGGGGCTACGCTCCAGCTGCAGCGCCTAGGTGTCTCACTGCCCTGGCTTCTCTTCTGCTGCAGACCACAGGCTCCAGGTGCATGGGCTTCAGGAACTGCGGTACCTGAGCTCAGTAGTTGCGGCTCACAGACTTAGTTGCGGCATGTTGAATCTTCCTGGACCAGGAATCAAACCCAGGTCCCCTGTGTAGGCAGGTGGATTCTTAACCATTGGGCCACCAGGGAATTCTGGTAAATATATCCTTAATATGAGCTAGTTGACTAATTTTGAGAAGTTGTCAGCTGCTACAGACTGAACATTTGTGTCCCTCACCGCTCACCCCACCCCCCCAATTCATATGTTGAAACCTATTCCTCAACATGATGGTATTTGGAGATGGGGTCTTTGGAGAGGTGGTTAGGCCATCAGGGTGGAGCCCTCATGAATGGGATTAGTGCCCTCATAAAAGAGACCCCAGAAAACTCCCTCACTCTTTCCACCATGTGAAGACACAGCAGAAAGACAGCCATCTATGAACCAGGAAGCCAGCTCTCAGCAGACACAATCTGCCAGTGCCTTGATCTTGGACTTCTCAATCTCTAGAATCGTGAGAAACAAATATTTGTTGTTTAAGCCACCAGTATATGTTACGTCTGTTAGAGCATCCTGGAAGGACTTAAACAGCGCACCACTTAACCAGCCGAATAAAATAAACACTAGAGTTTGAGGATCAGAAAAGTGTCCTAGGCTGTCCTCACCCGTGCTACCTTGAGTCCAATTAACAGCGGCATCAGCAGTGCCCCCGGAAGACTGTTAAGGATGCAGCATCAGGTACCCCTGGAGACCTGCAGAATCAGACTCTGCATTTTCACAGGATCCTTGGGAGTTCGGAGGCCCATTCATTCACGTTTCAGAAGCACTGCTTGCAAATCTGGCCAGCTGCCAGTTTTTGTAAGTAAAGGTTTTTGAGTCAAGCTTTTTCGATTATGTCTTGTCCACAGCTACTTTTGCAGGACAATAGCCGAGCTGGGTACTTGTGACAGAGAATGTATTGCCCACAAAGCCTAAAATATTTACCATCTGGCCCTTTTCAGAAAAAAAAATCTGCTCGTTCATGTAGTCCCTGTAACATTCTAGTCCTCTAGAATGTTGTTTCCTTGTTTGGTTGAGACAGGAAGGAAACTATTCTCTATTATCTGTGATAACACAGGGGCTTTTAGATTAGGCTTTTTATACCTTTGTCACTTTTAATTTCCATAGTAATCTTTTTGCAGATAGAGTACACAGTGTATTCAAGATCCCGAATCTAGTTAGTGGTGGAACCAGACCTCAGGTTGGGACTGTCTGACTCCAAGTGCCGTGACCTTTCATCAAGCACCATGACTCGCCCCATAAGAAGTTGAGAGCCTCAATGTTCTGCTTATCCAGGGGGTTAACTAGCCTTGGAAAAGAGAGCTACTGTTCCCCCAGACTCACCCACGACAGAATTATTCCAAAAAGCCAACTTTCCAATCTATTCTGAGAAATCACTCTGCTCTGCAGACCAGTAGATGGCAAATGTACTCTAGAGACCAAATGAAGGACAGAAGGAGACTTGGAGGGTTTCTGGAACCAGAGTTGGTCTCTGCACAGATGGGCCCTCCTGGGCCTCTGCAGTGGCAGGGCCCCACTTTCCCAGTTCCTGCTGGAAATTAGAGCCCATTTCACTGCTAAGTCCCCTACTTTCAAATTCCAATGATTTATTTGAATGTTATCAACTTTGTGGTTAAGAGAAGGTCCCCAACTTTTGTGAGCAGAGCCATTTATTCAAAGGAGTAGAAGTAGATTAATCCTGTCCCCCTTCTCCAGAAACTGACAGTGAAATCAGTTGAAAATAAGAAAGAGTGGTGTTTAAAATGGAAAACACCCCAAGCTCCCTGGGCATGTACACTCTGCTATATTTAAAATAGATAACCAAAATGGACCTCCTGTATAGCACAGGGAGCTCTGCTCAATGTTATACGGCAGGCTGGATGCGGAGGGAATTTGGTGGAGAATGGATACTTGTATTTGGACGGCTGAGTCCCTTCGCTGTCCACCTGCAACTATTACAATATTGTTGACCAGCTATACCCGAAAAGAAAATAAAAAGTTTAAATTAAAAAAAAAATGGAAAACACTATCTTTGAAACTAGAGCCTGAGTCAGTCTGGATAACTAGAAGTGCAAGCACAGCTATGAAAAGCTTTGACTTAATACTTTGTTTCAATTATCTTTCTCTCATGGTTGTTTATTGTCTCTCTCTCCTTAGCCTTATTAACCTACTTAATCTAAATACACTCACCTTTCATGTCTAGAAGCACTACTCATTTCCCCTTTATCTTTTTTTTACTTCTTTTAAGATTTCAAGATAGGTGGAGAAAAGGATTAAAAGTAGTTTGATAACTTTTGCGATATAGAGTAAATTATGCAAAAATATTTGACTGTTTAGGTCATCTTATTTTCTAGATTAGAGCGTAAGGTACTGACTACCCCAGACCAATAATTTACTCTTTTGAAAAGCTCCTAAAATGCCCTGTATACATAGTGTCATATATACAGTTTCTTGTCCTTTTCCAAACCCTGAACTTTAAATAACACAACCAACTGCAGCGGTCAATTTGGATTGTTCTCGCATTGTTCTCTTGTTCTGAATGCAACCTCAGCTCCCTACCAAGACTACAAACCCTTTGAAGCTAAATATTTTACCCATATTCTTGGAGCATCCCTCTTTAATTTTTGCCTGGGCCCTAAGTAAAATTTAATACTTGATTCTCAGTTGAGAGGGTGGGCGCATTGTATGACTGTTTTTCTGGCCCCTAACACAGTGCCCTTTATAGAATAAATACTGAAGAAACATTTGCTGTATAATCCTTTGCCAAAAAAAATATTTTTTTTAAATAACAAAATGAAAAAGAGTCCATCAAAAGTCAAAAATGGCTGAAACTTCACTATAGGTACACTGCAGGAAGTACAGTCTGTAAAAAAAAAAGAAAAAAATACTGGTCCGTAGAGTAGGGCTTGTAATCCCTGTTGGAAACACACAGGCCTTCATGGCCATCCATCCATTCATTCTCCAACCCGCGCTTGTCCGTCTGCACTCCGGAGAGCATGTCAGCTCAGACCTACCATCTCATCAGCATTTATGAATATGTATTGTTTGTTAGCCACCACTATACCAAGAAAAGAAAAGAAAAGAAAGCGTTATTCCAAACAACATTGACATTAACACGGGCTCAAGATTTCTTCCAGACACCAAATGTTCTGGGCAGCCAGATGGTAGCCTGATCTCAAGGTTGGAAGAAAAAAAAAAATTTGATGGCTTTGATTTCCAGGTACCTTTTCTGCCCTACAGTCAATAGAGGACTTTGCAGAAGATTTCACTGTAAAGACAGGATCTGGAAAGGAAAAACAAAACAAAATGTGTTTCCATCCTGACAGCCCAGGCGCAGCGGGCTTACTCATCTCGATATTTAGCAACCACCACAAATGAAATGAAATGAAATGAAAGTCCTCATGTTTAGCACCAAAGACATTTATGAAAAGACCTTTTTCGTAAGGGCTTGAGTAGTGTGAACTAAAGAGACATATCCTTTACCTTTGGTGAATTACTGTAGGAAAGATCATTTATTAGATTCAGTTAATATGTACTGAGGGACAACGTCACTGTCTATAAGCTGGATAAAGAGAAGAGATAGATTTGCAGGGAAGGAATAGAGATACAGACATAGAAAATGGACACGTGGACAGCAGAGTGGATGGGGAGGTTAGGACAAACTGGGGGAGTAGCGTTGACCTATCTACACTGGGCTTCCCTGGTGATAGATGGCGAGTGGGAAGCTGCTCTATAGCACACGGAGTTCAGCTCGGGTGCTCTGTGATGACCTAGAGGGGTGGGATGGGGTGGGAGGGAGGTATGAGGGAGGGGACATGTGTACATGCAGCTGATTCACTTCATTGTACAGCAGAATCTAACACAGCTTTGTAAAGCAATTATACTCCAAAAAACAAAAGTAAACCCTGATTCCTGATCTCACCGAGCTTACATTTCAGTGGGACAGAGACCTCAAAGAACAGGTGAAATGCAGCACAAGTGGGAAGGTGCCAAGTGGTAAGAAGGGTGGGGGGAGGGCTGGAATTTGACACAGGAGGTCAGGGGTGGTCTGGCTAGGAATGTGGACACCCGGAGGCTGCCTCCTAAGACCTCCCCGTGGTGATGACTGCTTCAGGAGTGGGTGGGCACCCACATGTGACAACGGAGACACTCAGAACAGCCAGGAGCAAAGGGCAGGGCGGTGATCAGACGTTGGCCCCGAGTGCTGGTGTCAGCCAGGGCCTTAGTCCAAGGAGCGAGTGGCGGTGTCAGGCAGGTGCTCAAGTGTGATGGTGTCAGAGGGGAAGAGAGATTGGAGGAGCTCCTTGAAGAAGAGAGGACTAATGTAATCTGACCACACTCGAGAGTTTGTCTGGAATAATAATTTTCTCAGGACAAACAGGGTGCCCTTTCCATGGACTACTTTAGTTGGAACTTCACTAGGCAGCAAACTAAGGGCGTACCAGCCAGTTTCCCTCCTTCCCCACCTCCCGCTCCAGCTCCCTTCCTTTCCCCGCCCCTCTCCAAGCCTTGTCGTCAGTAAGCAGACTCCTCTTAGGCCCAAGGATCGCGAATACAATGAACTACTTGTTATGTCAAGTGCTCTCAATTTTCCTTCTGCAAAACCAAAGGGGCCCCAAAAATGTCCTTCTTTTGCAACAAAATGTCAGTCTCCATTATCAGCTGGTACTAGCTGGGTGCCACTCTTGTTTCCTATTGCTGTGAGGCACATATGGCTGTGTGGAGAGAACCCCACAAATCATCCAGGAAGTTCATTTTTATTAGGAGCTTCTGCTTAATTAAGAGATGCACCATGCTCCATCAATCAACTTCTGTTGCATTTGAGTCATCCCCAGTCACTCCACGACTAATAGATGTAATTCTGGGGCTTAGGGAAAAAGAAAAGGTCTGGGGCATCATGGCTCCAAAAGCCAAGGGAGTGCATCTGGCCACTGCAGCACCGTGGTGGCAAGTCCCTTACAAAATAAGACTGTGACTGCAGAGACAGGGACTGGGGGATGCTCTGCGTGTCTTTACTCTTCAAAGATGTGAATTTTGATTCATTGGACCAGATGCCTGTTAAGATAAACAGTGCTTCAACATGTCCATATTAAAAACACAGTTGTATACAATAGAGTGAATTGTAATTTTCATTATTTAGAAAATGATCATATTAGAATGCAGGAGACCCCTGGGTCTCGATTCCTGGGTTGATTCCTGGGTCGGGAAGATCCCCTGGAGAAGGGATAGGCTACCCACTCCAATATTCTTGGGCTGCCCTTGTGGCTCAGCTGGTAAAGAATCCGCCTGCAATGTGGGAGACCTGGGTTCACTCCCTGGATTGGGAAGATCCCCTGAAGAGGGGAAAGGCTACCCACTCCAGTATTCTGGCCTAGAGAATTCCATGGACTATACAGTTCATGGACTCGAAAAGAGTCAGACACGACTGAATGACTTTCACTTTCACTTTTCACTTTTTCATATTGTAAGGTATATAGAATCCCACGAGGTAAAGTTGATGGACAAGAATGGGACTGTTATATTTGTTTAACTCTTCTGCCCCCGTTTAGATGCCTTATTCAAGGCAGGCATTAAGTCAACACTACTCTTTTATAGCATCTTTTCCAAAGTACCTTCCAAGTACAGTCTATGCATATTATTCATGGATTCTGTATGTGTGAAAATAGCTGATTCTAGTCTTGAGGAGAAAAAAAAAGTTTGGGTCATGTTAAAAAAAATGAAGAGTCAACCAGAAAGAGGTTTTAGGTTTTAACAAAACTAGAATGATTGGAGGAAAAAAATTATCCGATTTATGGTATTGGGCTATAATCCAAGGAATATAATACTTAAACATGAGTGTATACTGATATAAATATGTAAACAGGGAAGAACAAACACGCCTTCCCTATAGAAGCATCTGAAATAACATGGGTAGATATCCAACCCCCCCAGATGTTCCCCCATCCAGGAGAGGAAGCTCAATTCCCCTTTCCCCTTCCCAGGGATTGAACCCACTTCTTGATGTCTCCTGTGTTAGCAGGTGGGTTGTTTACCACTAGAGTCAGCTGGGAAGCCCCAGGAATTTCCCCTTCCCTGTGTTGGCTGGCTAAGAAGGCAATGGCACCGCACTCCAGTACTCTTGCCTGGAAAATCCCATGGATGGAGGAGCCTGGTAGGCTGCAGTCCGTGGGGTCCCTGAGTCGGACACGACTGAAGTGACTTAGCAGCAGCAGCAGCAGCAGTGTTGGCTGGACTTAGTAACTCACTTCCAAAAAATAGACTATGGAAAGGGGGAAAAAATGTAACTTTACAGTGGAGAAAACTGGCAGACACCACCTCAGCCAAATAATTAAAATTAACATCACTTGTGATACTTACACGGCTCACATGTACTCCCTGATATAACGCGTGCTTCACTTCACTGATATCTTCCCCCAAGCCTTAACCCTATTATAAAATAAAATTGAGGAACATTCTATAAAATTCCTAACCAGAACCCTTTAAAACTGTCAAGGTTATAAAAAGACGAAGAAACTTATCACAGACCAGAGGAGACGAAAGCGACATGACAAATGAATGAACTGTGGTATCCTGAATTGGAACAGAGAAAAAGGACATTAGTAAAAAAAAACTGGAGAAATCCAAATAGTCTGTGGCTTAGTCAGTGGTGTTAGTTCAGTGCTAATTTCTTAGTGTTGACAAACATACACAGTGATGTAAGATGTTAACTTTCAAGAAAGCTGAGTGGTGTGGGAACTTTCAAGAAAGCTGAGTGGTGTGGGAACTTTCTGTACTATTTCTGTGGCTTTTCTATAAATCTAAAAATTGTCCCTGAATAAATAGCTGAAATGAATACATACATACATACATAGATAAATCATGTAATATTTTATTACAAATACTTTATTTTTCAAACACAACAGAAGGGATTAAAAGTGGGGTAGGGGAGGAATCAAGATTTTTTTCCCCCTAACCTACAGATTCTATTTAAATTCTATTCATTTATTCTCCACTTTCAATTTTATGGGCTTCCCTGGTAGCTCAGCTGGTAAAGAATCTGCCTGCAATGCAGGAGACCTGGGTTCGATCCCTGGGTTGGGAAGATCCCCTGGCGAAGGGAATGGCAACCCACTACAGTATTCTGGCCTGGAGAATTCCATGGACAGAGGAGCCTGGCAGGCTACAGTCCGTGGGATCACAGAGTCGGAGCCCACTGAGCAAATTTCACTTTCACTTTAGATTTTATAGAGGGTGGAAAGAAGCAAATATGAAGCAAGATGAAGAATAGAGGAGAAAGAGGAGCATTAAGAATGTAACTCTAATTAAAACTTTCAGAGCTATACAAGCCATGGGTAATTCTTCCTAATAGCTCAATTGTCAATGTGATTCAGCAAAATTGAAATAATGAAAATCAGCAAAACCATGAGTGGCTCAGAACCTGTCTGAAAACTCAAATTCTGGAACTCTAACTCATTCCTGCTTTAGATGTCATTGACCTGCCTCCCAAGTTCTGTTTATGCACAGAATAATTGCTGTGTTTATCTCCCACCAGCTACTTTAGATTGGAATGGCTATTTTTGTTTCTTTATGGTTTAATTGGGTTTCCCCAGTGGCTCAGTGGTAAAGAATCTGCCTGCAATGCAGGAGCCACAGGAGACAGATTCAATCCCAGGGTTGGGAAGATCCCCTGGAGGAGGAAATGGCAACCCACTCTAGTGTTCTTGCCTGGAGAATCCCATGGACAGAGGAGACTGGTGGGCTACAGTGCAGGGGGTCGCAAAGAGTGGGACATGACTGAATCAACTTTGCACACCCTGTTAATTACAAACAGTATTGTTCAGATCTTTCCAGGGCAGAACATGTCAGTGATAACATCACTTGAAGAGAGAGTAAAAAAATATGATAGAAGAGTCTGCAGGAAAAAAAATGACAAGAGTCCGTCCAGGGTTAAATTTTGGCTTTGATGCATTTGGCACAGGCATCCCTAAAACCATGGCCACTTAACCTAATCTTCATCTACGCTGAGTGGTGCTAAGCTCTCTTCAAGTCATCGCACCAGTAAGAGGCCTGTGGAGAACTGTTCAGTGGAGGCCAACACACAGTTCACGTGAGAGGAAAATCAAATTCTGTTTCAGTTTTTGAGCAGTGAAAAGGTGATATGTTAATCCCCTGCATTCTTTCAATAATGAGCAAAGTAAATCTAAGTAACGCCTTACAGTGAATGCGAGGCTACATCATCAGAATTACATAGGTCAATGTTTTTCCGTGGTGCTTTTCCAATCATTTTATTATGATTCTATTATTTAAAGGTCTCATGCCCTATGTGGAAGGTGTAAAAAATAGCAGCCAAAGGTAGAGTATATATTGTTATAATATAAATAAGATGTATTATATTGTTTTGTGTATATTATTATGTACATTCATTATGATAATAAATACATGAAGGAAGTTTTATACCAGTAGGGCATATCTCAGGCCATTTCCCCCCATTTACTGTTAGAGAGATTTTTCTCTCCTGTTGACTGCATTTAGAAGTTTGTGACTTTAGGGAGAATACAGAGGTAGGGTGATGTAGCCTGAAGCTGCCTCCTCTTGCTACTCTTTGTGAATTGAGTTGGATTATGTCATTTCCTCTGATGCCCTATAACGCAGCCTTAAGAATAATGACCCTGCAATGTGGCTCAGCTGAAAATAGCTTTCCCAGTGCCAGAAAAAGATGATTCATACTTGGCATAGGAGCCATTTCTGGAAACTGCCAGAACAAAGAACAGAGGCGATTCACTAACGGGCTCCATCATCGTCCAGCTCACTTTAGAAATGATGGTACATCACTAAATACAAACCTTCCAACTGATATATTTGCATTTATACCTGTGTGTGTATACCATGTGCCTACCTGTTTTTAATGTATATATTTATACTACAGATGTGTTTATATGTACACACACAGTACGAATGTATTTTTTAAGGGCATATTGCTGAATGCAAGTTTGTGTGCCCAACACATAGTGCAGCAAGGCGAAACACACCAAAACGTCAGAGTTTGGAGGAGAGAAAGGCTTATCGCAGGGCCATGCAAGGGGGCAGGTGGCTCGTGTCCCCCAGACCCCGAACTCCTCAAAGGCTTTCAGCAGAACTCTTATAAAGGCAGGGTGAGGGAGGGGTGTAGTTAGTAGCTGCAAACTCCTTGGTGCAGGAATTCTTTGTTCTTGCTGTCCACATGGGTCAGGTCACTTCCTGTAAGCCTCCAATAATAAAACAATGTTGCTGTCTGTTCTGGAATTTTTATCTCCATGTGAATGGGCTCTTAACTGTCGGAGCCCTGAGGATAGGCGCCCTGAGGATAGGCTGTCCTCCGTATTTCAGGCTATAGACAACATTCTTTTACAAAAGGCATGCAGCCAGCATGACTCAGCACAGGCAATGCAATAAGGCTAAGATGGAGTCAGGTTTGTTCATACCCGTGACAGCCAGAGATACAGCGAGGTGTAGACTACAATTAATTTCCCGTTTCCTAATTTTAACTGTATGGTCTGAGATAGTTTGAATGGCACCAACCTAAAAATAGGAAGCTTGGTTGAATCTATAATTCTGCCACCATGTGTCCCCTTGTTCCCCCAATTACTAAAATCACACGGAAAATAAAAAGACATGTATGGCCATCTTGTCCACTTCTACTGCCTGCCACCAACTTTCTAGAGGCTTCTGGCCACTTGAGTGATCCGTACTTCTGGTGGCAGCACTTCCCATCACTTCTTGAGGAAGGCTATATCCTCGGAGCCCACAGGGGATTCCTAAAGGCTGTCTTCTCCACAGCATCTTATATACCTCATTTGATGACTCTGTTATCATATTCCTCCTTGGCTATGTGTCAAAATGCACATTTATTTTTCTTAATCTTTTCTCAAAAATCAATTCTCTGAGTCCCTTAATCATTTTTATTGATCTCGGTGGAATTTTCTCTGATATGACGGCACCTGTCTGCTCCTGAACCATTTTACTCATCTTTACCATTCGAGATTCAGCTTCAGCTGGGTGCCACGTAGAGGATGCCGGCTGATTTTTGATCTCACAGAACATCCACTTCCCACCATTTGGTGAGGTTCGAAAATATATTATAATTGAACCATAATGACTGGCTGCCTCCCCATGAGTGGTGTCTCCTGTGGGTTTTTCTAAATCAGATTCTGCTGGGATGTTGCTTCCTATTACTGAGTGTTGAGTGCATTGTCCAGATCATGACTCTCTGAGTATCTAAGGCCACATGTCTAACTTTGCAGCCACAATTCTCTTTCCTCTCTCTTTTTTTTTTTTAAAAAAGGCACTATATATCAGCATTAATAGGGGACTAAAATGCAGATGTTTTTCAAATTACAAATGTCCTATTTTCAAAGATGATAAGCTAGCTGTATGTGGGAAGGATTTATCTGATAAATAACAAAGAAAATCTGGGAAGTAACACAAGAATCCCAGGTTGATTGTTAGGTCACTGGGTTCCAGGATCAGGGGAAAGGGCAATTGAAATTGTAACCTCCATCGTGGAGGGAGGTGGGACTGGTGAGAGGCTGTGCATGATGACAATTGCTACCATTTTGTAAATGTTTATAAAGTATTGGTTGCTCTTCTAAGGTTTCTCCACATCGCTCATTTAAACGGAAAACAAATATTGGTGAGAGACACAATTTTGATAGTATGGACATTTTTACAGATACAGTAACTAAGGCACAGAAACACTTTAAAACACACTCAAGGTCAGTCTCCATAGTTACTAAGTTGATTGAGTCGTTTTCAGGCTTCCCTGGTAGCTCAGTTGGTAAAGAATCTGCCTGCAATACAGGAGACCCCAGTTTGATCCCTGGTTTGGGAAGATCCCCTGGAGAAGGGAAAGGCTACCCACTCCAGTATTCTGGCCTGGAGAATTCCATGGACTCTATAGTCCATGGGGTCATAAAGAGTTGTACATGAGTTTCACTTTCAGAGTGGTTTTCAAACCCAGACAGTCAGCTAAATGACCTGAAGATCTGTTTACATTTTGGGGTCATAAATAAGCCTTGGGAAGTAGATGTAGATTCAGGTAGAGTATTTGTGAAGTATCTGCCCTAGCCTTGGTTCTCAGAAATATACATGTGAAGCTTTCTTTGACAGTCAAGCTTCCAATCGTGTTATACCAATTAAGGATTGTTCAGGGGAGTAGATAGTTCCGGTGGGAAAACACTTCTGATTATTCATGGTGTTTAAGGAAAAAGTTTTTCTTTAACTTCTTATCAGTAAACAGCAATAACAAAAATTTACTACTTCACTGAGGCCTCTTTAAAAATTTTTGGCCTGGAGATGGGCATATTGACTCTCATTCAAAACAAGATTCTTAACGCTATCCTCAATTGTAAAGTCCTTCTTTGTGAATTTTGCTTCATACATGTGCACCAGGTTCCTTTACCACTTGTATGTGCAAATCAGCTGCAGCAGCAGGACAAAAATTTAGCTGGAAAGGATTAATTCAGAAGGAAAGGCAGTGGATCACCACGTCCTTCTCAACCCCTCTTATTTCTTCGGCCTTCACTAAAGAAGCAGGAGCGAACCTTCATGTCTTGATTGTAAGGGAGGCCAGCTCAGTTAAGCTAAAATCAAATCCATATTCATGCAATCTCCCCCATTCGGATCACTTATTATGTTAAAATGAAAAGTATAGCATTTCAAGGCGATTCAATTTATGTTCCAAGGGATGTAAGAACCATTCTTACAATGTGAATGATTCTTGCCATGAATTATTAGTGGCAACCTCTGGTCAGATCTCTTAGAACTGTTCCAAGGAACTAAAGATGAATTTCCCATTTCTCATTCCCAGGGTTTAGAGGCCTAAAAGAATAAGTTTTTTAATCTATGACATACTGCCTGTTCCTAAGTGATTCTGGCTGTGTCAATAAATTTGTTCACAGCTCTAATTGTGTTAATGAATTGAACATAATTAAACTTACAACATGTCATGAGTTTCTTCTGGCAGAATCAGTGGATTTAAAAAAAAAAAATTCCCTGTGGGAAAACAATAAATGTACTGCGGAACTTCCACCATCATCATTTATCTCTGTGGAGAGATTGAAATAAGGGATTCTGAAATTGACTTTTTGAAGCGTTTTCCTCTCCTAACAAAGTTTTATTCAGTTTGCTGTGAGTGTGACTTGTCTTTGATTAAATTCACTAGATTGCAAACCTCTTTAGGGCAGAGTGTATAGATTATTTTATCTTTATCCCTAATACTTAGTAGGGGGCCTGTTAACACAAAAATTTTTGATGAGTGATTGGGACCATGAAAACAAAGTCACTCTAGATCGCTCTACTGTGGCTCGTGGAGAGAAAAGAATCTATATTTATTTGGTCATCTTGTAGGCTCTGAGTGCTTGAGTACAAAACGGTATCTAATTCTCATAAACCTACTGAAAGAAATATAACAATTCCCATGTTTATAAGTGAGGAAGTTACTCAATGAGGTTGAGTAGCTAACCTGAGCTCAGACTTAAGTTAGTGGGAGATTTGGAGTTCCACTCAAGGCTGTTTGATTCTAACACTGTACTCCTTCATTCTACCAGCCTCCCTTGCATCCTTAGACATCAAGTGTTGGGGAGGTGTGCTTGTTGGGTCACTATGAAAAGTTACCAAGAGTTCTCTGAGGCACCAAAAACTTCGCTTAAACATTTGCCTTGGCCTAAATCATTAAAAAATAATAATAATAAAATCAGTGTGCTCAGTCACACAATCAAGTCCAACTCTTTGCAACCCGCCAGGCTCTTCTATTCATGGGTTTTCCCAGGCAAGAATACTGGAGTGGGTTGCCATTTCCTCCTCCAGGGGATCTTCCCGACCCAGAGATTGAACCTGCATCGCGTCTCTTGTGTCTCCTGCACTGGCAGGGGGTTTCTCTACCACTGTGCCACCTGGCCGTTAAGAAGCGTGTGCGACTCTTCTCTAGATATTTTACTGACATGTTGTCTTCAAAGCTCAGATCATAACTTAGCATTTCTTTTCGCTCTGCAGCAGCACATAGCATAGGTCTTGCACACTGCGTGTTTAATAAGTGCTTACTGGTGACAAATGTTTCATTTGAATTGTTGCTTTATGAGATGTGACTGCCAAAAGAGCACTGCTTTTAACTTCCGAGACCTAAAAGCTTGTTTGACAAATAAGGAAAGCGAAGTCAAGACCCAGACAATATTCATTACTTATGGGCACGAGAAAGGGAAAAATCTCCAAACCTCCGGGTTAGTCAGAAGATTTATATTCACTTCAATTTTGCTAGAACCATTCACCAAAAAAAAAAAAAAAAAATGTCATGGGGTTATTAGAGTGCTTGCTATTTTTCTAAGGGTGAAAAGCCTCATAGACCAAAAAGAAGAAGACAAGAAAAGATCCAGATAAGTTACAATCATTTTAATATTTATTTACAATTTGTAAGTTCCTCTGATATGCTCTAACCTACCCCAGCCTAATAAGAGTGGCCCCATGAGGAGGGCAGGGAGTTACCATTACTCTCATTTCACAGATGCAGAAATAGAATCATTTAGCGTTAGAGTTAAGAAGCCCAACCTAGGATGAATGCATCCCCCTTCTGTAGCTGGTCACCCTCTGTGCTAGGAAAGTGCCAGAGTTCCAGGCAGGCAAGGACATGAGGTGCAATGCGTGAGGCAGACAGAGGGTTCAAATTTCTCTAGCAGTCCCACCCAGAGAAAGCTAGGGCAGGTTTCGATGAACTTAGGGACTTCCGTGCATTGGGAGAAGCTGAAAGAATGAGAATGTAAAATGCCTAATTGAGGGCAGATCAGATGGCAAAACAGCTCAATTTGTCTAAGGAGCCTAGAGAAATGATACAAATTAGACAAGTAATCAATAGCCTCAGATATCCAAGTGAACATTACTGAACCCAAATCTCCAGCATACTTAATTCTGTCTCTGAAAAAGTTTCCTTTTGTGCAGACATAAATGATACTGTTTTCCACTGCTTCCCCCAAAAAATTACGTTTTGAGGACCTGTAACAACAATGCCTCTGAATGGGTTTTTTCAATATACCTTTTCATGTAAAGTACAGTCAGTCCTCATTATCTGTAGATTCTGTATTTGTGAATTTACCTACTTGCTAACATTTATTTGTGACCCTCAAATCAATTCTTGCAGTATTTTGTGATCATTTAAGGACATGCACGAGAAGGATGAAAATTGGTGTCACCTGCGTCTGGACGAAGTAACAGCTCTGCCCCCGTATTCCATGTACTATAAACAAGTGTTCTTTTCACGGTCTATTTAGTGCCGTCTTTTCCACATTCTTGTGCTTTTTGCTGTTTAAAATGGATCCCAAATGTCATGCTGAAATTCTGTGCGGTGTTTCTAAGTATAAGAAGGCTGTCTGTGATGCACCTCATGTAGAAAATACATGTGTTACATAAACTTCATTCAGATATGAGTTAAGAGTGCTGTTGGTTGTAAATTCAGTAATATTATGAGTCAACAATATTAAAGAAGGTGTCTTTAAACAAAACACACACAAAACAAGGTTATGTATGGGTCAGTTGATGAAAAAGTTGTTGTCATAGGCTCTCAGGAGCCGAAACCTGTATTTCCCCTAGAAGCAAAGATTCCATATTTGCGAGATGATGACTAGTGTTCCAGGCTCCCCAGGTGTTGCTAGTGGTAAAGACTCTGCCAATGCAGGAGACACAGGAGATGCGGGTTCAATCCGGGGGTCAGAAAGATCCCCTGGAGTAAGCAGTGTCAGCCCAGTCCACTATTCTTGCCTGGAAAATTCCAAGGACAGAAGAGCCTGGCACGCTACAGTTCATGGGGTTGCAAAGAGTCAGACATGACTAAGCGCGCGTGCGCGCATGCACACACACACACACACACACACACACACACAGAGCATCCCATCTAACAGATGTGGAACACTAGTTCCTGCTGACATTATGTAACATAACAAAAAATAATGAGAATCAACTGTATATTTTAAGAGTTAGTCCATCGAGAGAGGGTCTAGGAGTGACAGAGGACTGTGATTTGTGGCATGGTATATAATAGATGCTCAGTAAAATGTTTTTGTCAGTGAATAAATGAAGTCAAAGGATTTGCTCTGTGTGGCTTGGTGAAGATCTTAGCTAGAACCTATACCAACTGGGCTCTAACTTCCTGACTTTCAGCTTAGTAAATAATATTCAGCACCCACCCATTACTCACTGTTCTGTTATCCTGCGAAGTACACTGGGGATCAAACTGATAAAATGAGCATTTTCTGCTTGTGCAGAGTCAGTTGGTGCCTTTGGATCTGTGAATGAATGGCAATTTGGAAACCTAAATGAGATGGACAACGTAGATGACACGGGCCAATGCTCAGCAGTGAGATGATGGCTCAGGGGATGCTTCTGATGCCCAATCACCTACAACAACAGATGGCAATGCCCTCATTGAGATGACCAATAACTGACTACCCATGCAAGCCTCTTTCACCCCAAGGGAAGTCAGAGATCTCCTGGGCTCCTGAAACTTTGCTGTCACCTGCTTCCTCTACAGTCACGTAGGAGCTTGAAACATGTCTTCTGATTGTGATGGGGATAAATAAGACAACAGTGGTTTCTACTTGGAAGCCACATCCAGTAAATTGCTGGAGGTCTTTGCTGAGTTCAGTCTCCAAAACCACATAGCTGCTCACTATTCATCTGTGGGCATTCACATGACTCTTTTTTTTGTGACACTGGAGATTTTTAAGCATCTTCTCTTTTTCAAGAGATAGAACTGAGTGTGTGTTTATGTGGTGGGGTCTCAAAAAAGTTGTCTTTCAAAGCAAAGATCAGGGGACTTTCCTGGTGGTCCAGTGATTAAGAATCCATCTTGCAATGCATGGGACAAGGGTTCAATCCCTCATCAGGGAACTAAGATCCTACATGCTGTGGTAAAACTAAGCCTGTTGGACACAAGTAGAGAGCCCATGTTACACAACCAGAGAGTCTGTACATGGCAACGAAAGATTTGCATGACTCAACGAAGATCTGCGTGCCACAACTAAGACACTTGACACAGCCAGATAAATAAATATATAAATTATTTTTAGAAAAAACAAAAAAGGAAGCTAAGATCAGGCAAGGGGACAGAGATGGAAAGAAGTTCCCAGCAGAGGCAGGGAAGGGAAGCTTGCGGCAGGTGATATTTGAGACCCAGCAAACATCCTCGGAGAATGGCCCCTGTCCCATGAAAAAGGAAGAGCAGTTTTCAATATAACACTTTGTGATGATATGTTCCCGAGTTTCTCTGTCTTAAACCCCAGAAGGCAGAGTGAAACCAGCCCTGGCCGTGGCGCGGGTGAGATGTGAGTGCTCATTCCACTGTCCACTAAGGCACCTCTGTTTCAACTGGGAAGCTGTGAGGATTCAAGGAGACAAGGCATGTGCGTGTGCTTACAGGATGCTCCACAAACATGCCTGGTGATCGCCTCTCTGCACTCTGGAACTCCTCCTCTGTGTCTCTGAGAGCCCCGGGGGACGCTGAGACAGGTGTCCTGTCACGGGAAGAGTGTAGGCTTTTTTTCCTCCTTGGAGAAGGTTGCAGCAGGGAAAACGCTGCCAAGTGGCCAGCAGCCTAAAACTGTGCCCAATTTGTGGACATCATTTCACTTGTGTCTACTCCAAGGGAAGTTTCTTTCGGTGCAAATGAGAGCCGGTCTGTCACCTTCGCTCAGGCATCCGTGCTCACCGTCACGTCCCTCACACATATGGTGCCTGGCAGGGTGCACCTCCACTCCAAGGCGCTTTGTGGGTAGCATCTGCTAACCCTGCCAGCCTGATGCCTTCCAACCTCAGCATCACCTTTTCCCAGGTTTCTTGCTGAATCAACCAATTAGCTCGAATCGTCTCTGACTGCCTTGAACTATGTCTTGTTAAAACATGGGTGGATGGGGACCTGGTGAAGTCCGGAAGTCACTCTGAGAGAACCGAGCCTCCTAATACAGCCCTGGTGCTGGAATCTCCCTTCCACTTAACGTACTTCGAGGTCTTTGCGTTTTAAGTTGTCGGTGTGACTTCTGGAAGAATCTCTGTAGGCATTCTGAGCCATGCCTTCACTGAAGCATTGCTCCCTCCAGGATCTTGCTGTAACTAAGAGCTGAATGGCATGATTTATTTTGGGAAAAAAAATAACTGACTCTGAGCTCAAGTGATCAATGATATATCATAGATTATCTTTCCTTTAACAGCGGAACCTCAGCTCATTGCATCCCTGCAATAGCCGCAATGACTATGCTCCAAAGAGGCAGATAATCACACAGAAGTTTCAGCAACTCTGTGTTTGATTACCAATAGGACTGAACTCAGAGACAATAGAGTTTCTTACACGTTCCAGAGGAATGTTGTCAGTGGGGAACCTTGTGCTTTTGCAAGCTAGGTGGATGTGAGGAGCAGAGGTGTCCTGTCCTCCTTGGAAAATCTAAGTGGCCTGGCATTTTGCCTTCTTTGGAGTTGTCATTTTGCCCTGATTCCAAATACTTATTTTAGTTCCTACGAGTCTACAGAGGAAAGTGCAAAAGCTAAATAGAAACTTAATACTAAGGTAAGCCAATAAAAAACATGCTTTATATAACACAGGAAAGACTTTCCTAAGCTCCAAAAATGGCCGTTGGGTGTTATTTATGCTTTTTTAAAAGTCTTTATTGAATTTGGTACAATATTGATTCTGTTGTTTATATTCTGCTTTTTTTTTTTTACCATGAAGCATGTGGCATCTTAGCTCCCCAACCAAGGATTGAACCCGCACCCCCTGTATTGGAAGCCTGGAGACTTAACCACTGGACCACCAAGGAAGTCCCTTATTTATTCTTTATAAGTGAAATAGTTCCACTTACAGAATGCTGTTTACTATCACTGATGTTTAGTCTTCCCCTTGAGGACTATTCTGGTTTGTTCCGTACATAGGAGCCACGAAACTAGGGTCTCAGTTCACACAAACTCTGGAAGTTTCTACCAATGAAAACTTCCACCAACACAACACAAACAAAACCTACATTTTCCAAGGCGATATCTGTCTTCATTATTTGCAAATCGCTTTGATATCACAGCCGACATCCTTAAGGGGTGGAAGCAAAAATAGAGAGAAATCAAGATTTTCTCCATATTTAAACCATCTCTTCTGACCAAATGGATTATTTTAGGTTTGTAGGCACAGTGTAATTAGTGCATATGGTCCAGCTGTGAAGAAATAGCTGAGGACTCCTAACTTATTATTAATTAGGTTCATTAAAATGCAAGTAAGAGAACGTTGCCTAGGTAAACAATACCTTATGTCAAAGAGTCATTACTTGACAAGAGCTAGTCTCCCTAACTAAAGTCATTACTGATATTTCGCAGAGGGTTTTTTTCTTTTATTAAGGCACCGTGGGTACCAGTTAACTACTCTTGACTGACATCAAGGACAGACGTGCGGAGCTGGAAGGAGCTGGTGATACAGCACAGCGATGCTTCTCACATCATCTCAGAGTACGTCTGGGGGAGGTTAAAGGTTGACAGCCCGATGACAGGCCTTCTTCAACTGCCGTGGTGTCTCAGCAGGAGCACGTCAGGAAAATTTCCTCGGCCCCTCTGAATTTCTTACATGTTCTCATCTCTTTCCCTGTCTCCCAAGTAGGGAGGGATTGGCAGCTTGGTGACAGACACCTGGGAAACAGAAGTGTGCGTTATCCCCGTTAGGAACCAGGGGGGGTCAGGAGGGGGAGAGACACCTGAGCTCGAGTGGGAAGGTTCTCCTGATATTTTGCCAGATCGGAGGGAAGAGCAGGCTGGGCTAGCCCTGGGGGACGTGGCCCACCGGCCCCTTGTCCTTTATTTTCGGGCAGTTTTCCAAAGGAGTGTAGAGGTTAGCTGTGGCCTCTGCCCCCTGGAAATGCAACTCCACAGCCTCATCACTCAGGAATTAGCTCAGCTAGTTTGATGGAGACCTCCCCAGTCTGATGGGAGTGAGACTGAAGGCCACACAACATTTGAAAAATTGAATGTTGGCCTTGGAGAGAGTCCGGCTTCAGAGGCAGACACAGTAGTCAGGATCTTTGAAGGTCTTAGGTATTATTATTCCCCAGGTCTCACCTTTTCTCTAGGGTTCTTTGTTCGAAGGAAATGGCAACCCACTCCAGTATTCTTGCCTGGAGAATTCCATGGACAGAGGAGCCTGGTGGGCTATAGTCCATGGGGTAGCAAAGAGTCAGGCATGACTGAGTGACTAGCTCTTTCACTTTCTTTGTTTGAAAGCAACAGAAGCAGTGGGTACACATGTCAGCAGATTCCTAGAGTTCTGGAAATGTTTCCCTGTCTTTAAAAGTCCATGCACGTGTCGGTATAAATCACTACAGGGATGCAGGCTCTGGTCTAAATGAATCAAAAGAGGCTATTGACAGATGCTGAAATGAGTGTCTACCTTTAACACTGGGTCAATTGATAAGTGTCTGACCTAGACTTGTGACTGACATGAAGAGCTGTCAAGAAGAAATCATCTTTGCCAGTGATGACAGTGAGGCAGGAGGAGAGGAGAGAGAGGAAAGGGAAACCCAGAGAAGGACCTGACTCCCTGCTCGACATATTTGCTTCCTCCCTGGTTCAACCCAGGCAACTGCCTGTCTGATGATTACATTCAGCACCTGCTCCAGATGAAGGATTGGAGGAGTCCAGTTAAACCCTCAGCATCCCATGAAGGAAACTTGGAAGAAATTAGAGTTTGTCTCAGTCAAACAGAACATCATCACTCATATTATTTTACATCTCTTTTTCAGAATAACTCTAAGAAAAATATTAAATTTAGAGCAAAATTTTCTTGTGTGACCGTGTAGGAAAGTTTCAGTCTTGAACCGGAATATGCAGTGGGATGTAAGACTAGTTCAGAAGTTCCCATATCTGTGCTTCTCCTGTTTTACCATTTGGGCATATGACTTCTTCAGAAGGATGTTGTTCAATGTATCCTATTTTTGAAATATCACTGATTATGTATTTTAATTTAACTGATTTTTGCAGAGTTTTAGGTGCCGTCACATATCCTCGAGCTGTAATGTTATTACTCAGCTTTTCACTTTTGAGTTTGATGCCTTGTCCTGACATCCGGACAGCAGGATTTAATTGTCAGTCATGATGCTGCAGGAACTCAGACTGTCCTTTGCTCAGTGGCTGCTATTGCCACAGAGATGCCTCCTCCCCAACTGGACCCTGTGCTCACTGTCTTTCTCATTGACTTCTGGTCTTCATCACAACCCTGTGAGGTCAGGCTTGTCACCGCTGTTTTATAGACAAGGCAGCTATGCCTCAGAAGGTGACATAATTCAGCCAATGATGCTCATGTACTTGTTTTCTGATATAACTTTGTTTTAGGTTGTGAGTCAGTGGTGGAGGGAAGGACTTGAGTATAGACTCTGCCATATGGCAAAAGCAGGCCATTCAAATACATAACTTGGGAGAATGGCATGGTTGAGTTTTTTTTCATAGATAGTCTTCCAGTGGCAGTCAGAAGATAATCCTGAAGGGATAAAGACTAGGTAGAAGCTTGAGTGATGGTAGTCAGGCCTGGGATTAATAAGGAGTGTCCCAGAGACAATTTGTTGTTCAGTCACTCAGTTGTGTCCAACTCTTTGCGACTCCATGGACTACAACACACCAGGCCTCCCTGTCTTTCACTATCTCCCAGAGCTTGCTCAAACTTATATCCATTGAGTCAGTGATGCCATCCAGCCATCTCATCCCCTGTCATCCCCTTCTCCTCCCTTCTTCAATCTTGCCCAGCATCAGGGTCTTTTCCAATTTGTCAGCTCCTTGCATCAGGTGGCCAAAGTTTTGGAGCTTCAACTTCAGCATCAGTCTTTCTAACAAATATTCAAGATTGATTTCCTTTAGGATCGACTGGTTTGATCTCCTGGCAGTCCAAGGGACTCTCAAGAGTCTTCTCCAGCACCAAAATTCAAAAGGATCAATTCTTCAGTGTTCAGCCTTCTTTATGGTCCAACTCTCACATCCATACATGACTACTGGAAAAACCATAGCTTTGACTAAATGGACCTTTGTTGGCAAAGTAACGTCTCTGCTTTTTGATATGCTGTCAGTTTTGTCATAGCTTGTCATTATCAACAAGGAATAGTCTATTTGCTCCACCACATTTTATCTCTTGAGTGTATGCTGATAGTTGATCTATGCCAGGCCCTTCATCTGCTCCCCATTTGAAAAGACCAAATGACTAGAGTATAGGCAGCTATTAAGGCACTTAGATTCTGAGGATCAATGGAGAAAGAGTCTCCTGAAAACAACTCAGAAAAGACAGAAGCAGACTCAATGAAGGATTCATTGTGTGCAGCAAAAGCCCATATTTCCCTTGTGCCAGAGTGTATTCCTAGACAACATTTTATGTAATTCCTGGTAGCACTTCACATGTATAGTTTTATCTATTACAATTTTAACACTCTTCTAAGATAAGTATACTTTTCATCTCATTTTCTGGGAAAGGAAACTGAGGTGAAAGTTAATAAGTTGCCTAAAGTCAGACAGTTAATGGCAGAAGTTGAAAGTGCTCAGTGGTGATAGACCTGAAGTACCTGGGCAAACTGGGCAGTCTTTGGACTTGGTGGAGGCCAGCATGGTTTACAGGGCATTCTAAATGCATCTTGTACTTTCAGTTTTCCAAAATATAAAGCATTTTCAAACACTTATTCTACATGAAATGGTAATGGAAAATTCATGAAGGCATCAAGACTAGCTGTTAAATCTACTTGCTGACTTGACATCTTCACTTGGATGATTAAGGGTCTAACCTCACTGTGACCTGAGGAAACCCTACCCCCACCTTCACTGAAAACCTGTTCTTCCCCCAACCTTTCCCTCTTGGCAAATGGAGAAGTTCTGCTTCCAGCTGTTTAGATTCCTAGGAATCATCTCTGACCCCTCTCTTTCTCTCATATTGCTCACTCATCCTGTCTGAAACCTTGTTGTCTGTCCACAGTGGACTAAATAGTGTTTCCCCCCCCACCCTCGAAATTCACGTCCATCAGGGCCTCAGAATGTAACCTAATTTGGAAATAGGGTCTCTACAGATATAATTCATTGAGGATAAGACCACATGGCCTTAGGGTGGACCCTGAGTCCAGTGACTGGTAACCTTATGAAAAGGGGAAGGACTCACAGAGACCCAGAAGAAGAGCGTGTGAAGATCAAGGCATAGATTGGAGCCCCATTGCCAGAGTCCTTACAATAGCCCATGAAGCCCTACAAACTCTGGGCCCTGGGCCTCTTTGGTTTCCTCTGCTCCTCTATGTCCCTTTTCTCACTCTTCTTGGGCCACACTGCCTTCCATATTCCTCCTCTTATGTGTCAGGCTCATTCCTGCTTTCAGTTGCTTCCAGCTTCTTCCACCCTTTTCCAGTCTCTTGCATTAGCTTCATCCTTTGCCTGCATGATCCTCCCTTCTGATATCCTCATGGATCCCTCCTTTATTTATTTTCAGCCTTTGCTCAGAGGTCACCTTCTCAACTACTATAATTAAAATTTTGCCCCCCACACGCACACTTCCTTTCTCTCTCTATTTCTCTTTCGTTCTCTTTTTATTTCTCTGTCTTTACTCTGCTTTATTTCCCAACTCCATAGCAATCATCATCTTCTAAGCTAATCTAAAATAGTACTGTGTTGTCTGCCCCAAACCCCTGCACACTAGAATGGAAATCTTTATTGTGTTCATTGATAAACCCCATGTTCATAGTAGAGTGCCCAGAACATAGAAAGGACTCAAGAATATTTGTTGAATGAATAAATGAATGAATGAATGAGAAGTAGTAGAGAAGGATGTTAGAGAGATGTCAGGAGCTGGATTATGTGAAGGCTTTTAAATTCTGGAATGGATTTAAATTTCATCCCAGGTGAGAAGAGTAAACGCATCTCACTGGGGTGAAGAATTTCATTCTTTCTCCACCTGTCTGAGGAGTTCATGTGGTCCAATTTTCCCTGCCTTTAAAGAAGGCCATTTGAAGAACTCTTGAGAATTTACTGATGGAATCTTAAATGATCTTCATGCATGAACTTGCTTTATATCTCAATTTATCATCTATCTATTAATATCATCTGTCTATCCATCTATCTGTTATCTATCTAACCATCTATCTATCTATCTTCTTACCTATCTATACCTCTGTCTACCTTTCTCCAAGAGTTACTGTATTTTTCCTCAGGGATGATATCTAGTTAATTAGCTTAAAAATATGAAAAAGAGATGACAAACTTAGGAACCCTTCAGAAGGCTGATAACCAAGACCTCATCCCCAGTGAGGAGACTCTTGCCTTATCTGTAATCAGAAGGGTTCAAATGGATGGTGATTTAGAGAAAGAAACTAGCTTCTGCACCTCACCAATATTGACAGCCCTGTTTGGCTGCTGGGTGGGTGCACCTCAGCAAATGTTGTCATTGTAAGACAATGCTGTCTGTGGCCAAAGAAACATTCAGTAACTGAGAATTGCTTCAGCCTTGTCTGACATCTTTTGCTGTTTGTTCATAAAATGTCTGTGCCTCTCTCCCAGAGGGGGGAAAATTACCTTTTAAAGGCCTCATCAAACTTTTCTCGGAGCGAAAATGGTCCATTTTCCTCGGAGCTAAAAGGTATGTCTCCAGTGAAATTTGTTATTGTTTTTCCCTTTCTGTTTGCAGGCTGCGAATTTGTTATCAAAATGCTTCCCTGACCTTCTCCTTCCCTCTCCATCACGCACTGACACATCTCGCCGAAATTTGCGTCTTGCATCACCTCAGGAAACTCATGGCTAATTTCATTATTTGGGAGAGAAAAATGCAAATGAAGCCAGACAGCTGGTGCTTTCCTCGCGGCTCAGAGTGATGGAGGGGCCGGGGCCCACCTCATCAGAGGCCCTCACACCCTCCTGCCCAGACAGGCCCCTGCGGGGGGACAGCAGAGAGGCTGCCAGAGCAGCAGGAACAGATGGCCAGGAGGGGAACAAGGTGGAGAAGCCCAGTGTGCTGGAGACACCAGGAAAAGGTGGCATGTCAGTCGCCCGGGCACTCAGATGGAGCACTCAGGACGGTCCTTATGCACCACCACCTACTTAAGGGCAAAACGAGCCCAGGATGCAGGCTAATGGCATCGTCTGCCCATGGCAACCGGAATTCCTCTGCGCTGGCCTCCAGGGCCCATCCTGCGTTTCCTTCTGGGTCTGTTCTCAACATCTGCCTTTTCCCAAAACTGTGGTTAGAAATGGAGATAAAAGAAGAAGGAAGGGGAGGTAAATTCATTCATTTACCCTGAATGAATCTCAGTCTGCCCATCCAAGCAGGCAAGACGCCCCAATTTTCTCTTTCTGTAACTGAATTTGGTTTTTGTTTTCTGGTCACGCCCTGATGGGATGATAGAGACGTTCTTTCACTCAAGATTCTCCCTTTCTCTGGCATTAACTGAAGTATAGGAGACTTAGACCTCCTATGGAGGGGCATTAGTCCTCACGTCAAGTGTCAACACTGCTCTCTGCTGAGACGTCATCCTCTCCTTCAGCTTCCGGTCATTGGTCCACGCTGATGGCTGCTGACGAGGCCTCCACGGGCTGCACCATTTCTTCTTCTTACTCACAGGTCACACGCAGCCATCAGTCCAGTGTGCCAAGGCTGTGCCGGGTTGGGGAAACTCCATGGGCTGTCTCTGGCTTTTGACACTTGGGTTCATAGGGATCATTCTGTTTCTGCCCATTTTTCCCCTCAAGGGTACAAGTCAGGGGGCACGCTCCATCAATACCTCCACACCTTTACCTTGCCTGATAGGTCTCCTTAGGACATCTTCATCCACCCTGGCCCAGAAACTACTTTGTGCTCCTTCTGTAGTCTCCCAAGATTTCACCCAAGACCTGTATTCAAGAAAAAAAAAAGAAACGAAACGAATATCTAAAAGAGAATGGTTGGGATTTCAAAGGTATGGACTTCTATAGAAAAGAGGAAAAGATGGGCATGAAGAATGGGGGCCACCAGCCAAGTCTGAGTCAGGTCTCCTTGACCTAGTTAGTCAACTGATGGCGTGTGTTAGGTTGGGTGAGGCCACCTTGCTTACCTTATTGTCTCTGGTACTGTATACTTTCTCAGAGGCCCTCCCTTCTGGGAGATTTCAATGACATGCTAGTCTGGGGAGCAGAATGGGATTCCTGGGCTCCAGTTTATACCAGGATTGGTACATAACATCCTGAGAATATTAAATGCAGCCCAAACTGCAGGGACAACATAGTTGGAAGCAGGGAGAGGAGAAGGGAGGAGGGGCTTGATGCAGAGATTTAATCATGGCCTTCAAATCATCAGGCTGATTACAGAAAGCCTGGGAAAGGCTTTCCAGAGACCCACAATCATTCCTTTCCACTGAACTGAGCCTTTTACATCTTGTAACACCTTTGCTCTGATTATCTTACTTTGTTCGCATAATACCTCAGTAAAATAGGGTTGCTTCAAAGGCCAGGAACAAAGCAAAAGTGTTATAAAATGTAAAATGCCCAGGGCCAGTCCTTAGTGGCTCAGCTGGGCTTCTTGGGTCTCCTTATTCCTGGACTGGGTTCTCTTTTTGTCTCCTCCCTCCCACCCCAAATCATGGGCTCCAGCAAATTTTCTTATCTTCCTATTACATTAGTTTGTACAAACCTCATTCTGTTGACATGATTTTTTTTTAAATTTTATTCTATATTGGAGTCTAGTTGATTAACAATGTTGTGTTATTTAGTTTCAGGTATATGGCAAAGTTAAATATGTATCTATTCTTTTTCAAATTCTTTCCCCATTTAGGTTATTAGAGAATATTGAGCAGAATTCTCTGCTGCTATACAGTAGGTCCTTGTTGGTTATCTATTTTAAACATAGCAATGTGTACATGTCCATCCCAAACTTCCAATCTATCCCTCCCCCTACTCTTCCTCCTGTGACCATAAGTTCATTCTCTAAGTCTGTCTGTTTCTATTTTGTCAATAAGTTTATTTGTATCATTTTTTAAAAAGATTCTGCATATAAACAATATTATATGGTATTTGTCTTTGTCTGACTTACTTCACTTAGTATGATAATCTCCAGGTACATGCATGTTGCTGTAAATGGCATAATTTCATTCTTTTTATGGCTGAGTAATATTTCATTGTATATATGTATCACGTCTTCTTTATCCATTCATCTGTTGCTGCACATTTAGGCTGCTTCCATGTTCTGGCTATTGTAAGTAGTGCTGTGATGAACACTGGGGTGCACGTATCCTTTCAGGCCATGTTTTTCTCTGGATACATGCCCAGAAATATGCAGGTCAAGAAGCAACAGTTAGAACGGGACATGGAACAACAGACTGATTCCAAACTGGGAAAGAAGTACGTCAAAGCTCTATATTGTCACCCTGCTTATTTAACTTATATGCAGAGTACATCATGCAAAATGCTGGGCTGGATGAAGCACAAGCTGAAGTCAACATTGCCAGGAGAAATATCAATAATCTCAGATACACAGATGACACCACCCTTATGGCAAAAAGCGAAGAGGAACTAAAGAGCCTCTTGATGAAAGTGATAGAGGACAGTGAAAAGAGCTGGTTTAAAACTCAACATTCAAAAAACGAAGATCATGGCATCTGGTCCCATCACTTCATGGCAAATAGATGGGGAGGCAATGGAAACAGTGAGAGACTTTATTTTGGGGGCCTGCAATATCACTGCAGATGGTGACTGCAGCCATGAAATTAAAAGACGCTTGTTCTTTGGAAAAAAGCTATGACCAACCTAGACAGTATATTAAAAAGCAGAGACATTACTTGGCTGACAAAGCTCTGTCCAGTCAAGGCTATGGTTTTTCCAGTAGTCATGTATGGATGTGAGAGTTGGACTATAAAGAAATCTGAGTGCCGAAGAATTGATGCTTTTGAACTGTGGTGTTGGAGAAGACTCTTGAGAGTCCCTTGGACTGCAAGGAGATCCAACCTGTCAATCCTAAAGGAAATCAGTCCTGAATATTCATTGGAAGGACTGATGTTGAAGCTGAAACTCCAATACTTTGACCACCTGATAAGAAGAATTGACTCATTGGAAATGACCCTGATGCTGGGAAAGATTGAAGGCAGGAGGAGAAGGGGACGACAGAGGATGAGATGGTTGGATGGCATCACTGACTTGACGGACATAAGTTTGAGCAAGCTCCCGAAGTTGGTGATGGACAGGGAAGCCTGGCGTGCTGCAGTCCATGGGGTCACAAAGAGTCAGACACAACTGAGCGACTGAACTGATGCCCAGGAATGGGACTGCTGGATCATATGCTAACTCTATTTTTGTTTTTTTTAAGGAACCCCCATACACTGGTCCAAATGGCTGGGCCAATTTACAGTCGTACCGAGAGAGTAGGAGGGTTCCCTTTTCCCCACACCTTCTCCAGCTTTTATCTAGTGAGAAAATCCTTCTTGGTCTCTGACTCCTGACCCGTGGACGTGAATGTACTGCACTCAAGCTGAGTCCTAAGGTGGCCTCAGTTCTTTCCATCTATTAAACACACTTGGATTGGCTCTGGTCTTAGAGAAACTGACCAGGCTGCTAGACACCAGCTCCTTTTTGCCTTTTATAAGAACTATGTAGAAATTATCTCATTTCTTTAACCCTTTTGGAGCACATGTAAAGTATAAATACTGGCGGATGTCTTTATATGCATACCGCAGTTTCTGCAAAATGATCTCCCATCCCAAAATGAAAGGCTTTTGGTCTCTATTAATCCCCAGAATATTCAGATAGAAGGAGAAACTGAGGTGCAACAGATGTCTGGGCTCAGGGGGGAAAGGTCAGAGCTTGCAAATTCAGTGAACTTGCTTTAGAGAACTTTTTCCTTTTAAATATTTCCCCCATTTTTGCACAACTCTTTGCCCTATAGGCTAGAAGGAGCAAGGCATGAATTGCTGAATTACCATCATCCTCTTGCAGATGAGGACAGTGAGGCTCTAAAAGGTTAAGTCACTTAGACCCTCAACCACTGTCCAGCACTGCATCTCAGGGCTGAGTCTGAGCTCCGCTCGGTGGTTTTGAGCCTCCTTTCCAGGGAAAAGCAGCTGCGTGAAGTTCTGTAAATGCTGTAATAGAATTTGTTAGCCACTTCCATATGATTTTTAAAGTAAATGTCAGCCTGCATTGGAACAATGCATTAGCAGTTCACATCCTCGTTTAATTCACTTTCCCAAAACTGATGTTACTGTGATGCCTGTAAGGATGATGGAACTACTCACCAGCTTCTCCCCACTACTGCCTCCCTGGGTGGTTTGTGAAGTTTAGTTATTGCTGTGCTTTCTCTCACCCTGATGTCCCTGGAAGGAGGGACAGCTGGTTTAAGGAGCAGCCAGATCTACATGTTCAGGCCACTGTAGCTGACCCTCTCTGGCCTGGCCACCCAAGGGTGCTTCCCCGAACCCTGACCTTGTCTGCTGCTGTGACCACACCCAGCGCTGGGAGCACAGGCAGATATTGATACTGTTGTGGTTTGAACTACGTCCCCAGGCCCCCCACATTCATATGTTCAAATCTTAACATCCACTACCTCTCCTATCAACCTTATTTGGAAATAAGACCATTATAGATGTCATTGGTTGAGACGAGTTTATCTTGGAGTAGGGTGGACCCTTAATCCAATAACACTGTTGTTGTTGTTGTTTAGTTGCTAAATTGTGTCCAACTCTTATGTGACCCCATGGACTGTAGCTCCCCAGGCTCCTCTGTCCGTGGGATTTTCCAGGCAATAATACTGGAGTGAGTTGCCATTTCCTCCTCCAGAGGATCTTCCTGATCCAGGGATCAAATCCACATCTCCTACAGTTCCTGCATTGGCAGGATTCTTTACCACTGAGCCACCTGCTCTTTTTAAATGGTTGCATGGTATTCTACTATATGACTATACCATAATGTATTTGACTTTTATTTTATTAAGTTCCCTGAATGGGATGGAGCTTCTAGGAAAGGACAATAGTGTGACTTATTAGAAGTAAGTCATTTCCAGACCCACAGCCATAGAAAACAAACTTAGGGTTACTAAAGGGGAAAGACTTGGGGGGTTGGTAAGGGATGAATTAGGAGTTTGAGATTAACATATACACATTACTATATATAAGATAGATAATCATCAAGGAGCACAGGGAATTCTACTCAATATTCCTTAATGACCTATATGAGAAAAGAGAAAAGAAATAAATACATGTATATGTATAACTAATAATTTTTCTGTATATCTGGAACACAACATAGTAAATCAACTATACTCCAGTATAAAATAAAAAAATTTTTAAAAAGAACAAAAACACAGGTAAGTGGGTTTCCATCTTCTCACGCCTGCAGCCAGGGCTGGTGTGTGTGCATGTGTGGGCTTGTAAGTATTTTTTTTTTTTTTTTTGATTGCCAGCTTTGGGCCAGAGACTGTTAAACTTTATTTATTTTTTTTTCCTTTTTTTTTTTTTTTATTCTTTGAATCAGCCATGGATTTACATGTATTCCCAATCCCGATCCCCCCTCCCACCTCCCTCTCCACCCGATTCCTCTGGGTCTTCCCAGTGCACCAGGCCAGAGCACTTGTCTCATGCATCCCACCTGGGCTGGTGATCTGTTTCACCATAGATAATATACATGCTGTTCTTTTGAAATATCCCACCCTCACTTTCTCCCACAGAGTTCAAAAGTCTGTTCTGTATTTCTGTGTCTCTTTTTCTGTTTTGCATATAGGGTTATCGTTACCATCTTTCTAAATTCCATATATATGTGTTAGTATGCTGTAATGTTCTTTATCTTTCTGGCTTACTTCACTCTGTATAATGGGCTCCAGTTTCATCCATCTCATTAGAACTGATTCAAATGAATTCTTTTTAATGGCTGAGTAATATTCCATGGTGTATATGTACCACAGCTTCCTTATCCATTCATCTGCTGATGGGCATCTAGGTTGCTTCCATGTCCTGGCTATTATAAACAGTGCTGCGATGAACATTGGGGTGCACGTGTCTCTTTCAGATCTGGTTTCCTCAGTGTGTATGCCCAGAAGTGGGATTGCTGGGTCATATGGCAGTTCTATTTCCAGTTTTTTAAGAAATCTCCACACTGTTCTCCATAGCGGCTGTACTAGTTTGCATTCCCACCAACAGTGTAAGAGGGTTCCCTTTCCTCCACACCCTCTCCAGCATTTATTGCTTGTAGACTTTTGGATAGCAGCCATCCTGACTGGCGTGTAATGGTACCTCATTGTGGTTTTGATTTGCATTTCTCTAATAATGAGTGATGTTGAGCATCTTTTCATGTGTTTGTTAGCCATCTGTATGTCTTCTTTGGAGAAATGTCTGTTTAGTTCTTTGGCCCATTTTTTGATTGGGTCATTTATTTTTCTGGAATTGAGCTGCAGGAGTTGCTTGTATATTTTTGAGATTAATCCTTTGTCTGCTTGCTTCATTTGCTATTATTTTTCTCCCAATCTGAGGGCTGTCTTTTCACCTTACTTATAGTTTCCTTTGTTGTGCAAAAGCTTTTAAGTTTCATTAGGTCCCATTTGTTTAGTTTTGCTTTTATTTCCAATATTCTGGGAGGTGGGTCATAGAGGATCTTGCTGTGATTTATGTCGGAGAGTGTTTTGCCTATGTTCTCCTCTAGGAGTTTTATAGTTTCTGGTCTTACATTTAGATCTTTAATCCATTTTGAGTTTATTTTTGTGTATGGTGTTAGAAAGTGTTCTAGTTTCATTCTTTTACAAGTGGTTGACCAGTTTTCCCAGCACCACTTGTTAAAGAGGTTGTCTTTTTTCCATTGTATATCCTTGCCTCCTTTGTCAAAGATAAGGTGTCCATAGGTTCGTGGATTTATCTCTGGGCTTTCTATTCTGTTCCATTGATCTATATTTCTGTCTTTGTGCCAGTACCATACTGTCTTGATGACTGTGGCTTTGTAGTAGAGTCTGAAGTCAGGCAGGTTGATTCCTCCAGTTCCATTCTTCTTTCTCAAGATTTCTTTGGCTATTCGAGGTTTTTTGTATTTCCATACAAATTGTGAAATTATTTGTTCTAGTTCTGTGAAAAATACTGTTGGTAGCTTGATAGGGATTGCATTGAATCTATAGACTGCTTTGGGTAGAATAGCCATTTTGACAATATTGATTCTTCCAATCCATGAACACGGTATGTTTCTCCATCTGTTTGTGTCCTCTTTGATTTCTTTCATCAGTGTTTTATAGTTTTCTATGTATAGGTCTTTTGTTTCTTTAGGTAGATATACTCCTAAGTATTTTATTCTTTTTGTTGCAATGGTGAATGGTATTGTTTCCTTAATTTCTCTTTCTGTTTTTTCATTGTTAGTATATAGGAATGCAAGGGATTTCTGTGTGTTAATTAAGTATATAAGGGAAAATGCACAAGGACGTTTATATGGTCCAGGGTCCTCAGAAAATGCCCACAGGCAGAAAAGAGGGCAGAATTCCATAGCCACTCAGCAACCTTAGCCCTGGTGAGCATCTGAAGTACTGACTTCCTCTTAGTCCTCGTCAGAAAGGGGTGGGAATCCACGTCAGATGCTGAATCTCGCGTGAGACAGACATGACATTTTTATCACTCAAGATACAGAGGTCACGGACGTTATTGCTGGGTGCCTCTGCGCGCGCGGGAAGATGGCTGAGCAGGTGACCAAGTCGGTGCTGTTCGTGTGTCTGGGTAACATCTGTCGATCACCCATCACAGAAGCGGTTTTCAGGAAACTTGTAACTGATCAAAACATTTCTGATAATTGGAGGATAGACAGTTCAGCGACATCCACGTATGAACTAGGAAACCCTCCTGATTATCGGGGGCAGGCTTGCATGAAGAAGCATGGTATCCCCATGAGTCACGTTGCCCAGCAGGTTACCAAATAAGACTTTGCCACTTTTGATTATATACTATGTATGGATGAGAGCAATCTGAGAGATTTGAATAGAAAAAGTAATCAAGTTAAAAACTGCAGAGCGAAAATCGAACTACTCGGGAGCTATGATCCACAAAAACAACTTATCATTGAAGATCGCTATTATGGCAACGACGCAGACTTTGAGACCGTCTACCAGCAGTGCATGCGGTGCTGCAGGGCCTTCCTGGAGAAGGTCCGCTGACCAGGCCGTCCCGCTGTGGCCCAGGCTCGTCCCCCCAGGCCATGTGTCAACTGCCAGCAGTGTCCCTTCCGAGCCAAGGCCGCAGCCCTCCCTTCAGCTTACTCACTGTTTCTCACCTGACAAAATAACTGTAGATGGAAATCAGTCTTTGTGTTTAGCAAAAGAGTAAATAAAAAATCTTTGATTCAGATAGTTTATGGAGTAAGAGTTCCTTAGACTAGCTAAACCTCCCACTTTGCCCCAGTTACAAAAACAGTGGAACAGTGGAAATAGTGGAGCAGCACAGTAGAACATAATGAAGTGAAATAAGACGTCCCTCCAGGAACCCGCGCTACCTCTCCCTCTGGACGGGCCCCTGCCTGCACTACCTCTCGATGCCAGGGCCTGGCGTCCAGTGACGTTGGTCGAGTGTCACACGCTCACAGTGCCCACGCGTGCATTTCAGGACAGAAAGGAGGGAGATTTGTGGGATTCACCTTTGGCACCTTCACTCCTTCTTAGTTTGTGTCTGTGTAGCTTATTTCATAAGGAAGTCAACTTATTTGTTCCCATTTGAACCCCTTTGCCTCTGGAAATGTAATTATATCCAGGAGAAGGATGTGTGTGCTGGTTTATCTTATGGTCAGTTTGGGGACTGTGTCTGCTTCTACATGCATATAATTGCCTGAATGTCAATTATAGATCACCTTGTGTGGGAAAAAGTATTAAGTTGGAAAAAGTCCTTTTATGTTGGAATACTTAAATATTGATATATTAAGTATTCTTTTGTCAGTGCCTGGTTATAGGGAAATATACATAATTTGTGTGCACTTTGAAATAACTGATCTAAAATTCATACGAATGTATGTCAGACAAAATTGTTCTCAAAGAAACTGGGGAAATTAGAAAAATTTTTTAAAAAAGATACAGAGGTCACACGTGTAACTGAAATGAATCTACAAGCAGAAATTTACATTGTTTGCAAGAAACCGATAAAGCACAGTCGCAGTGTTCCTGAGAGAAGGAGGGAACCACCAAGTTTGAAGTTTGAGACAACGAAGATGCTCCATGAAAAAAACAAAACCTTAAAAAAAAAAAATGTAGATGATGCAGATTTCTGTTTTTTAAAGGGAGGAGTCAGCGCTGGGTCTGCCGCGCTGCCAGCCGCACAGACGCCGCCGGAGGCCAGAGAGAGGACCAATTAGTGCAAGCTGTGATGTGGAGTTGGGTCCTCCGAGGACCAAAGCCCCTCCCCGTTCTCTTGGCAGAGGCCACTGGAAGGGCTGTCAGATGTCAACAGCTTTCCATCACTCCTGTGGGCCCGGGGAGGGGGGAGTGGTCGGGGGGCTTGCCGGCATCTGGACCACTCTCTTGCCTCTTCCACAATTGCTCACCAGAGCCCCCACCACCCTCGTGCTGCACAGGCCTCCAGAAGCCTTCTTGGACGTAGAACCAAGTGGATAGTGGTACTCTGGCCTCTTTTAATTCAAGGCAGGGCTCCGGAAGTGGAGGGAAGCACTTTCATAAAATAAGCATATGTCTTTCTGGCCATTTGCAGAATGAGGAAATGCCCTTGACATCTTACGGAGCTTCTTGTCTTGAGAGCCTCTGAATGGAAGAAGGCATTTATATTTGCCCATGCACCAATTCATTATGTAGCTGAAAAAAGAATTACTTTATAACTCTCCCAATGTGGGTAGATGATCAGGTCTGTCCTGCAAAATTACATATAAATTGCAAGATACAATAGGAGATGTCAAATATTTCACATACATAATTTTTTTTTTTTGGCTACACCAGGTGGCATGTGGGCCAGACTTGGGATGGAACCCAAGTCCCTTGGAAGCATGGAGTCTTAACTGCTGGACCACCAGGGAAGTCCCCATAAAAATTGTTCTGAGAGCTTGTTTTGTACAAAAGACTCTCTCTATAGAATTTGCTGACAGGTGCGATAACCGGAAGACTAGTGGTGTTTGGGGTTTTTCCTTTCATCAGCTCTTCAGTTTGTTCATTCCCTTTGAACTGAGAAATGGATATATAATCCAACGAAGCCATGAATTCAAAACCCTTATGTCAGGTGCAAGAATATATTAATGACCTGGCAAGCAGCAAATATAGTGATGGGCAGGGAAGCCTGGCCTGCTGCAGTCCATAGGGTCACAAAGAGTCAGACACAACCTAGCAACTGAACAACGACAACAAGCAACAAACTTCTTTCCTAGTTCTCACTTGACTAAACCAACAACACACTTATGAGCAAACTTCTGCTATACTGGGAGGTGAAGTGGTTTAGAAACTCAAGGAAGCAAAATCAGGCTGGTGGCACTGAGTGGATTGTCTAACTTTGTTACATAGGGAAATAGGCACTTCAAAGTAGTGGACAGGGTGCAGATAGACTCTCCAAATGCAGTGTGTGTTGCAACCTGAAATGCAATGTTTATGGTTTATTTTACTCCCTGGCAAGATAGACATGGATACAGATATACATATGGATATAGATATAGATACATCTTATAATTTTATCTGGGGAACAAGAAAAGGCATAGTTTCTGACTCCAAGGGACGTGACTCTGTATAGCTCCCTAACTCATAAAATGACACTAACTACACAAGAAAAGACAAGTTTTAAAAGCATGTATAATTGGTGCCATAGGAATTGGGTGATAAATCAAACACACTCAAAGTCCAGAGGATTACTGACTTTCTAACTTTATAACTTCACATTAAGTGACTTCATCCATTCCAAGACTTGCCTCCCCTCCATTTCAGGAATCCACTTTGCCTAAAATACTTAGAACTCTCCCATTTTAGATGTATAACTAAAATTCATCACTGTCTTAACACAATTTCAGTCCTTCTGATTGTCTTCCTCTCGCACAACTTAGTCTTCACTCGTCTTAAGGAGAGTGCTGTGTCTTCTTAACTCTCCTTCCCCTCTGTCTTCAACCCTTTCTCTCTCTAACCAACCCTTTCTCTCTATAACCAGTTCTTATTTACCTTTATTTAATACTATGTCATCCTGATCTTGCCCCTGTGTCTAATGCAAGCATAGAAACATTAAAACTTCAACCTGTAAATAAAATATTTAATTGATGTGCTTGCCTGTGACCTTCCCCAATGTAAGCAGCAGGACAGATGGTCAACCACTGCATGAGAAACCCCTCATGAATGAAGACACCAGATCCTTATCTTGTTTGTTCAAAAGCCTCAATCTAATTATCAGACATGACTTACCAACAGAAAAAACAAGTATCAGATAGGAAAAGCTGGGAAAGATATATGATGATTTAGAATTTGTTTTGTTTTGGTTTTTTTTTTTTGCCTACCCAAGGGGGAAAAAAAATTCCAGCTGGAGAGGAGAAAGAAGAAGAATGGGAAGGAGAGAAATGAGATGTGTGTGTGTCCTGGGAGAAGCAAGGTAGTAGCCTCTCTGGTAATAATTCCCTATTTGGGGATCTGAAGGCATAGGCTAAGTACTCAATTTCCATCTAGAGCTCTAGAGGAAGTAAGTATTGTACAGGAAACTTGCCACCTGAATGGCCTCAGGGCACTAGAATAATGTTAGCTGAAGTGTTACTAGGGAGTAGTGAGCGGGTGGGGTCTTCTGCAGCCCCCGACTAGCAGGGAAGCGTCAAAAATTCCCTGTGCCCCTCCTAGCCCCAGAGGAAACTGAGCTAGGCTGGTAGCTCTCTAGGGGCACAGGCAAACTGTGAGCAGAGGCTGAAAAAGAAGACACAGCCAGGGCCAGCCAGGAAAGATCAGATGTTAGCTCTCAACAGATGCCATGTAGAGATGTCACACCTGAAAAACAGTTAGGGGTGGGAGCAGATGAATGGGTGAAACAGAGGATTCTTTTCTAAAAATATTTCCTTTATTTGCCTGTGCCTGATCCTAGGTGTGGTACACAGGATCCCCTAATTTAGGCATGTGGACCCTTAGTTGTGGCATGTGGCATCTAGTTCCCTGACCAGGGTTTAAACCCTGGCCCCCTGCACCAGGAGCACGGAGTCTTAGCCACTGAACCACCACAGAAGTCCTGCACAGAGATTTCTTGTGCTTGAATAGTATCTTGAATGGTATCATAATGATAGATAAATGTTATGATGCATGCATGCTAAGTCGATACAGTCACTCTGACTCTTTGCGACCCCATGGACTGTAGCCCACCAGGCTTCTCTGTCCAGGGGATTCTCCAGGCAAAAATACTGGAGTGGGTTGCCATGCCCTCCTCCAGGGGATCTTCCTGACCCAGGGCTCAAACCCTCATCTCTTACATCTTCTGCATTGGCAGGTGGGTTCTTTACCACTAGCATCACCTGGAAAGCCCAAATGTCATTATATATTTGCCCAAACCCATAAGGTGTACAATCCCAAGAGTGAACCATAAAGTAAACTATGGAGTCTGGGTGATTACGATGTGGCAGGGTAGGTTCACCAATTGTCACAAATGCTCCGTCCTGGTGGAGGATGTTGTGTAGGGGCAGCAAGTCTATGGGAAATCTCTGGACCTTTCCTTCAGTATTGCCATGACCTAAAACTACTCTAAAAAAAAAAAAAGACAACAAAAATAGTTGGGAGAAGTTACATCTCAGTGTAGTACAACATGGAACTGACGATTCCAACTGTTGACCAGATACCCCAACTCCACTGTATGCTGCCGTGACCCTATGAAAACCCCAGGAGCAGGAGGAAGAAGGACCAAAAAAAAAAAAATTCCTAAACTTACCTGAATTTGGACCTAAAATGACCATGATCTATACACGATGAGCTGATGAGCAAATCTGATGAGCTGACCTGGAATTATGAGATCAAATTTCTTGCCATAAAAAAGGAATAAGAGAGTCAAGATACGAATTGAATTAAGTTATAGGAAAAAAATATGTATCTTTTCCCATACCAGCTTGGGGAACTCAAATTTTCACTTACCACACTTCATTGTCTTTCTGATGTGCTGACCCTTCAAAACCTCAATCTTATTTTATATTTTTAATGAATTTACTTTGTATTGGAGTATATTTGCTTTACAATGTTGTGTTAGTTTCTGAGGTACAACAAAGTCGATCAGCTGTATGTGTATATAAATACACACACACACACACATATATATATATGGACCTCCCTCTTGTACCTCTAATCACAGGCTGCTGAGTTCTGGGGGGAGAGAACATACACAGCTAAGGAGTTTGGAGAGCTAGGGGGTGAGGAAGGTGGGCTTTGAATTCTGCCTTCCCTTGATGGGCAAGTTTAGAAGGAGGGGCAATAAAATAGAGCTAATAGCTTTATGGAAGATTACCATTTACAGAGAAGGCATTTTACATGCATTATCACACTGAGTGCTCACAATAAGCTGAGAGGGAGCTAGACACCCCTTTCTGCTATTGACCAAGGACAAGCAGCCTGGCGGCAACAGAGCCTAGACGTTTCTGACAAAATCTCGTGTTCATTTCATTCTCCTACGCTCAGGATTCTTCTTTGACGTCCAAAAGCTTGCCTTTGGTTGATTCAAGTGTCCTGTGGCTCATTTGGTGAAAAGTTAGCTTTCACCTTCTGAGTTCTGCTTGATCTTATAGTGACTATTGTTCCCATTTACAAATGGGTAAACTGAGGTTCACTCAATTCAAGGTCACTGACTATTAAGACATTAAGCCTGGACTGAAAGCAGTTTTTCTGCTTCATGGTTTGGTGACCTCACCATTCTATTCTGCTAATATTAAGCAATAGGAGCACATTATTATGTTATATGTTTAGAGAAGCAAAATACTGCCTTATTCATGGGGAGAAATAAATGACTACCTGAATTTTTTTTTCCTTAGACTTTTATGAGTGTCACAGATACATCCTAATACAAAACAGAGTTCTATTTGATTAGATTCCCATTTCTTTTCAACAGACTTCGCTAAAATCACATATTTTAATCTGAAAAATTGAGACATACGAATGTAATTTCTGTGAAAACGCCTAAAGCAAGCAAAGCATTGCTCTCTAAGCAGGAACTGTTTCAAGTCAAACGCTGATGACTGTTGAGGAAACCAATTTCTCAGTATTAACTTGGAAATCAGCAAATTCGTCAGTTGGTTTTTAAAATCACTTCTCCCTGGTTTCCTCTTCCTCTTTTGATCATTTTGCTGCACTTGCAGTTTGATGTCTCACTCCTGGCTCTCCTGTCTGCAAACTGTTTAGTGCAAAGCTTTGCAGAAAAAAAAAAAAAATCTCTTATTTGACCATGAACTTTCGATGATCTAGTTAGCGTTACTGTCAAGCTTCCCGCGGTCTTTTTGAAAAGCAGGACTTGTCCGTGCTGCCCTCTGGCCAACTTCAGTGGGACTAAAACGCTCGCAAGAGCCATCAAACTGCCTGACGGCTTGTCACCAGCGAGGCTCCATTAATTTACACACATTTTCCACTGTTTGGCATCTACCATGATAACTCTTTTCTCTTCCAAGCAGCTCCTGTTTGCATTTAACACTTGGGTTAATTTTCATCAGAGTTTAAATTTAGCCATCAGTTATTTCAGGGGAGCTGTCAGCCAACATATGGAGAGAGAAGGGGGGAAAAATCCTTCTGAATTTATAATAAAGTGGAATCTGTTGAATGTGAAACAAAACCCAGCTGCGATGGAGGGAGGCCCCGGCGGGCAGAGCGGGGTCAACGAAGAGTTGCCGAGTGGATTAGCTGCGCTATTCACCGGAGCCGCATCTGGGCACCTCCGAGCTTCTTGATATATCAAAAAATGATGGAAAGACACAGTTCAATTTGTCCCCCTTTTATAAAGGATAATTAACCTGTCAGTCTTGCTACTTTAACAACTTCATTAAATGGGAAGCGAACTGGGTGCTGAGAAGTCTTGTCTTTCTCCAAAAGGAACACAGGGCCCGTGTGTAAATGGGGGAAGGGGAAGGAAAACACGCACACCCTGAGAATACCGGCTGGTTCCTGAGAAATGGAACATGCTCCTTCCAATTATGTCATAATCCCGCCTTGCCTAGGACCTGCTCAAAGTAATTTTTCTGAACTCGGAAGGCAGAGGAAATAATGTCACAGCCCAACTAGGCCAGAGAAGCACACCATTTAAAAATTGAGGTTATGGGGTTTCAGATGTTGTTGGGCCAAACTATTTAAGACCGAAAGTGATGGCTACTAAAGGTGAACAGCATTTCACAAGTAATAAAAGGAAATGAAAACAGAGCTCCCTCGGTCCTCGCCCCCTCCCCCCACTGCCCGCTCACAAGGGCTGCCCCCTATGTCAACTGGGCAATAAATCCCTTCTTGACTACTATGAAGGGTCCAAACTTTAAAATGCATTCCTTCAAGAAAAAAAGCACACTTAAACATCATTTTAGTGTTTGAAACCTTAAGTCATCCTAACTTTTTCTTTTTTAAAGCCGGCATCCTGTATATTTCAAGTAACTGACAGTACTGTAGTTCAATTAAGATTATCGTTTTCTTTTTAGAAATTCTACTTTGTGTAAATGAGCTGAGAGGCACAGTAAAAAATTTAATTATTAAATATTTCTCAAATTTTGTTCAAATCAAAATTGCATTATTTCCAGTTGAAATGGTTTTATGAGGCTGGCAACTCTGTTCTGTAATATCACATCCAGTGATTACAAAATAATAACTTATCACAAAGTAATTACAAAAAATTTCAACTAGCTAGAGTAAGGATAAAATGTAACATGATTTTCTTGTGAACATAGTCGGAAATTCTGAAAGTGATCATGTAATTCAAGAAAGGGACTATTTTAAATGAAAAAGCAAACTTTGAAAACTAAAAATACAAACTAATTTATATCATCTCAATTTCTCTTTTGTTAATTTTCTCATGAGGTTAAAAAGTATTTTGTAAAAGCTAATATTACCCCTTTAAAGTTCATAATTTCAAACTAAATTTATTTTATAATTGTTATGAACTATGATTTTTTTACTTTGAATTCATTTATACTGTTTCATTTTTAGTAATTTGTGAACACACTAGAAAGGCAAAAAGAAGTTCATTATTATCTTTTAGTGTAATGGATGCTATTTAAATGAAAATCTTTCAGTTTTATGAGTGAATCTTAGAAAAGTGTTATTCATGAAAATATTTGCATGCTTTATTTGATGGAGACATCAAAATTCACCTACTCTTATCTTATTTGAAACAAGACTTGTTACAGCTCCGAGGATAGTTAAACAACTACAGCAGTTCTGCAATTAATATTTTAAAGCATAGCTAAAGTTTTTCATACTTTTTATAGTGAAAATAGCCTAGTTTCATAGAAACAATCACACACACACAAAAGAAACAGCAAAAAAAAAAAAAAAAAAAGAGATGACCCTTTCTAAAGATCAGTGGTGTTCAGAGGTTTTCAGAGCACATTTGGTTTTATCGTATTAGTTATAGGATTTCTATTTACCTCACCTAGCTAAAGATTGTATCTATCATGAAGAAGACAATTCATCTTTGTTACTATTTTTGGAAAGAGAGCTGGTCCTTAGTGGTCTCCAAAGTGACTTTCTCCTGAACTTGCCTGTCTCTCCACTTAAACAATAATTAAGATGATCCATTTTGTATGGTTACGACTTAGACCTCTGTCTGCATGCATTTGCAGAGAAGAATTAAAAGCTTTGTTAGTTCTTCCCCCATCGTATTGTGAAAAGGGGACCCGTGATTCAGAGTGGCAAATGTTCTTGCCACTGGTGCTTTTCCAAGTCTTACATGATCTCAAAAATCATGGTGGCAGACACGCTACACCATGAGTGCTTTTCTGCCGCAGTGACGCCGCACCTTTTTATAGATAGCGTTTGGCATGTTTGCTTGCCATGTCTTTTAGAGAAAAGACCCAAGGGCCATTGAGATTAGCAGGCACCTCGCCCATGTCACCCTCTCCAGCTGGTCTGGCACCAGGGGCATTGCAGACTGAAAAAGAAATGACTCTGATTTCGTCTGCACTAATACTGGTAGACTGCAAATGTTAAGAAAAGCGGCATCGGTCAGAGCCTGTTGGGCATTCTCTGTATATAAATGAAAAGCAGCAGGGAGAAGGGAGAAGGTTTTAAAAGGAGATTAAATCCTACTTTAGGGTCCAGAGGCAGGTTCCTTTGACTGTGGCCCTGAAAGAAGTTACAGAATGATCTGAAGCCTAATGGTAGAAACCAAGTGACTCCGCTTACCCAAATAAAATATTCCAAATAGTAAACATGACTGCCTGAATGTCCATGCGGGTTTGCCAGGCAATCATCTCTTGCAATTTGGAGTGTACACACACATCCAACTGGATCAAACTTTGTTTTGAGTGAAGAAAATGTTTTCATTTATCTGTGAGCATCCTTTTTGTTACTTATTCTAAGACAACAAAGCCCTGCTAATTTTAGAGAGAAAAGAGATGGAGTCAAAAGCTAAAATGAGCAGCTAGTCCCACCAAATAAACATGGGAAGAAGCTCAATTTCCTATTGTAACAAAATGTTTAAATTGCCTCAGATTTAATCACTGTAATTTAGTCATTTTGTGAATGTAGGTCAGCCATTTGTTGGCAGTGATGTTTTCTTATTTAAAGAGCATTTTTTCCACTAATAACCTTCAAATTTGCAGCCAATGTATTCCGAAGAAGTGAGAATGATCAATGAAGCATAAATATAATTAGATCTCCTTATATGCAGCACAAGGAAACCATCTACAAAGAGTTCTCTGAGCCTGATTTTAAGATCGAGTCCTCTCAGTTTGTGCCTGCATTAGTGACTGAGAATGAAGTGGTGGTTATAACAGATGTGACTTAGGTGTTGGCAGCAACTGTGAAAACCTGTTATCTTCACTTCATGATTTTCTTTTTCTTATGTTATCACCAGACTATATCATTAAAGTTAGCCTGCTACCTTACCGCCATCAGCAAAATACAAGTAGAGGAGATATCATCTCGGTACTTTAAGGGTTGCTTATCTGGGTACTTTCTGAAACTATTCATTTGGCTCTGTGGTTACATGGAGAGCCACGCAAAGCTGCGAGGTACACAGGGTTACAGAGTGTGGATTAAAATCCATGTGTCTTAATACAGATTACAACGGAAATGCCTATACTACTTTCCATTTCTTTCACTCACATTTTAGAAACAGAGAAATAGCAATATTTCAAATCAGATCACCAGCTCTCCTGTGTAGTAGTCCTAAATTTGCAAAGACTCATTTCTTTTTGGGAGGCCAGAGGTGAATTAGCTTCTCCCGGGTAAGAGAGGAATTGAAACTCTTCATTGGTAGTAGAATTGCAGGTTAGGCACTCAGTGTGGTTTTGAACCAAATAATAATAATGATGTCATTTGCCCATGACATGTTTTGTAGCTTCCAAAGTACAACTTTGTCATATTATTTGAGAGCTTGGTTTTTGGAAACCTTATGTTTAACAAAATTGAAGCTAGATTGTTTTGAAATTGTGATGAATTCACACACGCTCATATTTTGGGCTGGCCAATGGTGGACTTTTCAGGGCACTAAGCTCCATTTGGTTTCAAAGGTTTCTCTTTGCTTCATGGTGTGACAAGTAACTAAAATTCTATGTGGCAATGTATAGCCACCTTATAGGTAAGAACTTTATAAATTTTCATATCCTTGGGCTCATTTCTATAAATTTCTCATTTTTTTAAATTTAATTTTTTAATTGAAGTATAGTAGCTTCACAATATTTTATGAGCTTCAGGAGGACAGTATACCAATTCACAATTTTTAAAGGTTATACTCCACTTATGATTATTATAAATTATTGGCTACCTTCCCTGTGCTGTACAATATGTCCTTGTAGCTTATTTTGTACATGATAGTTTGTCGCTCTTTGTCTAAGGCTCGTTTCCGTAAGTGTCTCATTTTTATAAGTGTTTCTCAACACACTATCTGTTAGCCAACCTAGTAAGTGCGGTGGGGCATCTTTTGTTAATTGAATGTTCTAGATAAATAGACACTGCTGTCCCCATATTTTTCTATTCACAAAGTAGTTGTCTAGGTCCTGTGAAGCTACCACTTACCAGTGAAGCCCTAGTGATTTCCTTCCCCCAATTCTGTTACAAGTAAAAATCACTCACTGTATATTCAAATACACTCTTCCTCTTGATAGCTTATTATCTCTCGGTATGGACTTGTCTCAGCTCTCCCGTCAAACTCTCTAGAACACTTCCCAGTCCTTGCAATCTAGCAGGTCCTGGAGAGTCACTGAGGTGGCTGCTCCAAATCATTCCCACAATCACAAGGAAAGCAAGATGGTACCCATTTACACACAAAGAATGAACTGGGGGACTTCCTGTTGGTCCGGTGGTTAAGACTTTGCCTTCCAATACAGAGGGTGCAGATTCAATCCCTGGTCAGGGAACTAAGATCCCACATGCCTGGAGGCCAAAAAAACTGAAACATAAATCAGAAGCAGTATTGTAACAAATTCAATAAAGATTTTAAAAATAGCTCACATTAAAAAAAGAAATTAATTAAAAATAATTAACTGATGTTCAGACATACTGAATAATTTGCTCATGGAGATCTAGTCATTCAATGACAAAATCAGGGTTTGAAGTCTGGGCTTTTGAATTTCACAGCCATGGTACTTCTGCCTCACACATTGGTGTATGTGTCTTGAACCCAGCACCATAATGATTTCTCTTTCTGTCATCTCAGAGTGGCTGGCATGGTGTCACATTCATGGTCAGTTCAGTTCAGTTCAGTTCAGTCGCTCAGTCGTGTCCGACTCTTTGTGACCCCATGAATCGCAGCACGCCAGGCCTCCCTGTCCATCACCAACGTTCATGGTAGGCACCCACTAAATGTGCCGTGATTCTATAATTTTCCAGCATTTCTCAGGTAGATGGCCAATCTACTTCATCTGTTTTTTTTGGCTGCTCCTCGTGGCTTGTGGGGTCTGTTTCCTGACCAGAGACTGAATCTGGGCCACGGCAGTGAAAGCTCAGAATCTTGACCACTAGGCTACCAAGGGAGACCCCCAACCATTTCATCTCAATCATCCATTTACTTGTCTGCCCCTTGTATGAGGTTTTCTCTTACTTTCCTTCACAACCCCAGGGTCTAACACACTGTTGTCTCTCAATAATCAAGGGAGGCACAATAGAGGAGGCACCCAGAGAGGAGGGCAAATGCAGCCAACAGGGGCAGGGATAAGCCCCTCCGTGGTATTTGGAAAGATGAAACTTAGTAGAAAACTGCTGATATTGTCACTAAGTTTTCTGGTTAAGAGATAGAGACTTTAAAAAAATAACGTTCGTGCAGGACCATAATTGTAGATGTAAATAGCCATGAGATCAAGTAGACCCTGTGCAAACATCCCAAAAGTCCCTGGGAGTACTTTTGTCTCTTCGTTTTTACTGAATCTCTAATCTTAGCTTGCTCCGAATGTCAATTCTATCATTCCTGAAAGATTTTTTAAAGGCTGCTTTCCAGGTTAGCAACACGTATACGTTTCTATTTGTTGTTGAATTAGGCACTGGAAGTCCCACCCTATGTGACTATGCACGTGTCTCTCCCTTTGCATGTGGGGATATATAGTGATCCATGTACACAGCAGCAGTGAAATAGACAGAACTCTTTCTTATGGGTTGAATTGTATCCACACTCCCAAGTATGCTGAAGTCCTAATCCTTAGTATCTGTCAATGTGATCTTATTTGAAAATTGGGTCAGTGCAAATGGAGTCAGGTTAAGATGACATAGAAAACAAACTATGATTACCAAAGGGGAAAGGGAGGAGGGTGGGATAAATGAGGAGTTTGGGATTAACAGATACACACTACTATATTTAAAACAGATAAACAACAAGGACCGATTGCATAGCTAAGGGAACTATATTCAGTACCTGATAATAGCATATAATGGAAAAGAATCTAAAAAAGGTAATATATATGTATAAACCGAATCACTTTTCTATACACCTAAAATAAATCACAATATATATTTCAATTTAAAAAATAGGAAAAATGATATGTATGTGTATATATACATATATAATATAGTATTCTAAAATACTATAGAATTATTAAAAAAAAACATTTTAAAATGTTCAGGCTAATTTGGAGTTAAGAAATGCAAAAAGACAAAATGATTGTCTGAGGAGGTCTTACAAATAGCTGAGAAAAGAAGAGAAGCTAAAGGCAAAAGAGAAAAGGAAAGATATATCCATCTGAATGCAGAATTCCAAAGAATAGCAAGGAGAGATAAGAAAATCTTCCTCAGTGATCAGTGCAAAGAAATAGAGGAAAACAATATAATGGGAAAGACTAGAGATCTCTTTAAGAAAATTAGAAATACCAAGGGAACAATTCATGCAAAAGTGGGCACAATAAAGGACAGAAATGGTACGGACCTAACAGAAGCAGAAGATATTAAAAAGAGGTGGCAAGAATACACAGAAGAAAAATACAAAAAAGATTGTCATGACCCAGATAACCATGATGGTGTGATCACTCACCTACAGCAAGACATCTTAGAGGGTGAAGTCAAGTGGGCCTTAGGAAGCATCATTATGAAAAAGCTAGTGGAGGTGATAGAATTCCAATTGAGCTATTTAAATCCTTAAAGATGAGGCTATGAAAGTGCTGCACTCAATATGCCAGCAAATTTGGGAAACTCAGCATTGGCCACAGGACTGGAAAAGGTGAGTTTTCATTCCAATCCCAAAGAAAGGCAATGCAAAAGAATGCTCAAACTACTGCACAATTGCACTCATCTCACACTCTAGCAAGGTAATGCTCAAAATTCTCCAAGCCAAGCTTCAACAGCATCTGAGCCAAGAACTTCCAGATGTTCAAGCTGGATTTAGAAAAGACAAAGGAACCAGAGATCAGATTGCCAATATCCGCTGGATCCTAGAAAAAGCAAGAGAGTTCCAGAAAAACATCTACTTCTGTTCATTGACTATGCCAAAATTTTTGACTGTGTGGATCACAACAAACAATGGAAAATTCTTAAAGAGATGGGACTTACCACCTTATCTGCCTCCTGAGAAATCTGTATGCAGGTCAAGAAGTGACAGTTAGAACTGGACATGGAACAACAGACTGGTTCCAAATTGGGAAAGGAGTACATCAAGGCTGTATGTTGTCACCCTGCTTATTTAACTTCTATGCAGAGTACATCATACAAAATGGCAGGCTGGATGAAGCACAAGCAGGAATCAAGATTGCTGGGAGAAATATCAATAAGCTCAGATATGCAGATGACACCACCCTTGTGGCAGGAAGTGAGTTGGAACTAAAGAGTCTCTTGATGACAGTGAAAGAGGACAGTGAAAAAGCTGGCTTAAAACTCAACTTTCAAAAAATGAGTATCTTGGCATCCAGTCCCATCCCCTCATGTCAAGAGGGACAATTTGATCACAGAGACTAATATGCATAAATAAATGCTAAACGAAGAGGAAAGCAGAGAGCAGGTGATGCCTCTACAAGCTAAGGAAAGGCCAAAGATTGCCACCAGAAGCTGAAGGAGAAGCATGGACTGAGTCCCCTGCAAAAGCCTTCAGAAGGAATCAGGGTTGCTGCAACCTTGATCTCAAACTTCTGGGAGATAATAAATGTCTGTTTTTATAAAGCTACCCAGTTTGTGGGTACTTCCTTCTAGCAGCTTTAGGAAACAAATACACTTGGCTTACATAGGATTTCTAGACAATGGCCTTTAATTAAATGGCTTCTGTCTCGACTTACAACAAAAAGGAAAACGGTGTCTTTCTTGTTTGTTTTTCTCGCTGGCACAAAGATACATATGTTTGGATTATTATACAAATATTGTAAAGAAAACATATTAATCTTAGAGTACTTAAGAAAAAGCCATTTTTGTCATATCCTTTTTGTACTCTGCAAATAAACTGAATGCTAATGATAGCCTGGGACTGAATATTTTACTAGAGATGATGCAAGATATAATCCTTTATTGCAAAGGTGAACAAAAGGAAGATACAGGTGTGCTTATTGGATGGCACTGGGGTTTCTGGGAAGATGTCTGCGGGAAGGGAGCTAAGAGTAGGCAGTGAAGGTCGAGCTTGTTTCCTCTGCATCAGTTAAAGCAGCTCCTGTTTTAGGGCTGGTTTCACGGACAGGAGTCCTGCATAAGCTTTCTTTTCAAAATGGGACCGAGCTGCTTTGAATAAATGAAACCATTTCTTTGGCACTGTTTCCTGCCATTATTCTTCAGAACTGCCAGCTCTACAGAGCTGTAAGCCTTAGTTAGATAAGTAGATAGAGCAATCTAAAAGTTAATTAAAATATCATTTTTTTTTGAGGTCACTCAATTTCTAATATCCCTTAAAATCCCTTGATGAAAGTCTGGACACATCTAAATCCACACTGAAGAATGAATGCTTCTGCTAGTCATATCACTGGTTTTATTGCCTTCAAACCTTTTGGAAGAGTTAAATTCATTTGCTGGTATATTTATTTTCTGATTTGAAAAAGGAAAGGATCTCCTGGTTCTGTGAACCCTCTACTCATATTGATTGTCCTTTTCTTAAAAATGCTTTCTAGTAAGTGATTTCCCTCCTTCTAACCTTGAAATAACATTTGTATATTTTAAAACCAAATCTGCTTTCTGAGGTGTTACTTTCAGATCCTTAGTGATCAGTGTTCTTTATTTAAGCTAAAAGACTATGTGATAAACACTGATTATAAGGAGGGTCCCTGGTGTTCTTCTCACCACCTGAATTGATCTGACTCTCAGCCGGTCTTGACTGTATCAAACAGTTGTGCTGTGTTGAGCTGTGCCCCACATTCAATTGTTATGATATAAGGCCAACCACTTTCAGATTCCAATTCTTTCTCGATTCTCTAAAATATGGCCCTTTAGCCTCATTTAAGTCCCTCTCTCTACCCTCAACTATTCCTTGACTTCATTCCATCTATTCCTGTCTTTGTGTATTCACTTAGGGCTCTGCCGCCATACAGATCAAACACAGAGATCAACAGCTCCTTCCATATTTTAAAAAATCAATCCCAAATTCCTTAAGGTGAACCCAGGCCTCTTTGTCTGCCCCCTTTCTTTTCTAAAGAAGTCAGATGTTTGACAGAGTCCATGACAGCGTGAGAAGAGGATGCTTTTCTGATTCCCCCACTGTCCTTCCCCTTTTTCCGGTCTAGAGTATCCCCAGTCCTTACTGCATCCTACAGTTGCTTCTTTCAATTCCAGGGAGGTCTATCTTATTTCTCCAATCAGATTATAAATGACTTGAGGGTGTGGAACAGGTCCTGGCCTTCATTTGGGTTCCTCATAGAGCTAACGGCTAATACTACGCTTTAGTATTCAATGAATGCCTAGAAAAGAACATTGGATTAAATTAACTGAATTCTGAAGTTTCACCACACAGAAAGCATGTCTAGTATAGTATTTCTGCTTTCACGGCAAAAGTAGGAGTAATGGCAAAGTCAATTTCAGTGGATATTCTTGACAGGATCATCAAGATGATATGGACGTCGACATCAGCCATGTGCTAACTCCGGTTTTCCAACACAGGCCACTCCTTCAGACTTGAGGCTAGTAATAAATCATTCACCTGTGACACCAAGCATTTAGCAAAGGAGCCTCAGCTTAGAAAGCAGGAAGATCCGGAAGGTTGAAAACAAAGTCTCCTCTGTAAACCTTGTCCAATTATAAGCACCTGCTGCTGCTGCTGCTGCTAAGTCCCTTCAGTCGTGTCCGACTCTGTGCGACCCCATAGATGGCAGCCCACCAGGCTCCCCCGTCCCTGGGATTCTCCAGGCAAGAACACTGGAGTGGGTTGCCATTTCCTTCTCCAATGCATGAAAGTGAAAAGTGAAAGTGAAGTTGCTCAGTCGTGTCTGACTCTTAGCGACCACATGGACTACAGCCCACCAGGCTCCTCCGTCCATGGGATTTTCCAGGCAAGAGTACTGGAGTGGGGTGCCATTGCCTTCTCCTATAAGCACCTAGTAGGTACTGAATAAATGTTAACAACACATGGATGAATATAAGACTAGAACTTCCACCAAGAATAATTGCACAGACCAAGTACCATTCATTTTGGTAAGACAAAGATATTTATTTTCTCTAATATTTTGTATTCTTCAAAAAAGGATAGATAATTAAATTGCCTTCAAACAGTTCTCTGAAATTTGACTTGGAAAGCTCCAACAATTTTCTTTAATCTCTTAAGCTGAATCCATTTGTTCCTTCTAGAAAGAAAATTAAAATATAGCCACTTGAACAGAATACACAGAGTGCTCTTGACTTCTCAACATTTACACAGTTCTCTGAAATAACAGGCTCTTCGCTGTAGTGGGTTTTTTTTTTTTGTTTTTTTTTTTTTGCTGACAAATGGGTGATAAAGTGACCACTTTCTAATGATTCAAGACCAGAAAGATATTAATGTAGTTCACGATGTTGAATCCCTGTGTTCTGTGTATTTGGATCAGGACTGTCTGTTGACCCAGTCAGCGTAAGTGGACTGCTACTTTCTGGTGGTCTTTTAAAAGTCTTCTGCTTAATGGTCTGTGTTTCCCCATCACCAACTTTGCCTTTCCTTAGTATTTTCCGATTTGGAAAAGAAGATCCTACGTATTTAGGGAGCAGCTGCAAAACATGTCTTATTCATTGCATGTCACCATGCTGTTTCTCCAGCAGTCTGACTGCAAATTTCAGTGATCACATAGGTAATGGGGCATTTGGGATTTCTGGAATAAAACTAGCTGTGTCCCCATAACTCGTATTCCCAGATTGCCTCAGCATTCTGATATTATATTCAGTTTGTTCCTATCCAGATGGTTTTAGCTAGAGTTCCTTTATGCATTTCCTGTGTTCACCCTGACCTTGCCTAAGGGACTCCCCCATGGCCTCAAAGGCAGAAGAATGTACCTTTCCCCCAGAAAATTCTAAAGAAGCTGATTCTTTACAGGAACTTATTAGGGGCAGAAACAATGAAACAAAGTTGACTGCCTAGTATCCATTTTTAACACAGTCCAGGAAAGAATCAATACACATTCACTGATGCGCGTATACACACACACGCACGATAACTTAGTCTGTAACACGATAACTGAGTTTAAAAATTCTCTAAATCAAAATGCTCTTTCTCTTGTTTCCCTGACACTCACAGTAAGACTTCTTACACTTAACACAAAGCAGCATCTCCTTTCAGGGGGGATAAAGGAGACAGTGGTTCCTTTCCTTAATCCAGGGGAACCAAGGAAACGCACCTGTAGTGGAGAATGAATATTCTAATGCTTCCGAACCTTTTGGTGAAGGTGAAGGGGGCTTGTTGAAAACATTGCTGTGAGCAGATGGACCCCTGAAACCATCTGCTATGAAGCAACTAAATGTTCAATGATGCATTACAGAATTATTTAGCTCTCAAAGAGCCTGAAAGTAGTTAGTAATGATGGCATCTGTACCGAGAGCAAACAACCTATTTATATATGATCTATTACTTCATAAACTGTTTGGAGACCCTCCCTTCTTAAAGAAGCAGCAGCGTTCTTGATTGCAAGGTATAAAAACTGTTACTGAAAAAAGTTGTAAATTTGATCTTAAAGTGAACATCCATTTTTCTCCTTTGGGTTCAGTCAACTTTTTGCTGAACCCAATTATTTTCTCATTCCTCTTTAAAAGTGTAGCTGACTGAGATTGTTTGATACCACTTAGAAGGAAACAGTGTATGTTTTCATTTCTCCAAATCATATCCCCTGAATACTTTAATATTGATAAAAATGTACCATCTTTCTTCAAAAGTACAGTTTTCTATTATAATAGTTTGTGCCTTTTATAAAAAAAAAAAACTAGACCAACAAAATTAGAAGAAAGAAAATAAGTTTTTTACCAAAGAAAATCACTGTTAATTTTCTTAAGCTCTTTTTCCATACTTGATTTTAAAGCAAGCACTAAATTTAGTTCTATAATGCTTACAAAAGTATGTGTCTTCTCATAGAGAACTGATTTTGTGATACAAAACTTGATGATGTATTCCCTTTACTCATGGTCTCATGGAAATACATAAAACTCAAACTGGTTTATTCATATATTGGAGTACTACTCATCCTGAAATAGAACAAACAAGTAATACTCATAGTGCCATGGTTGAAGTTCAAATGTATCATGCTAAATGAAAGAAGCCAGACCTAAACGGCTACATGCAGTATGGTTGCATTTATATGACATTCTACTAAAGGCAAAACCATAGAATGAAGAGCAGACCAGTGGTTGTCAGGGTTTAAAGATGAGGAAAAGTTTGACTAGAAAGAGAAAGCATGAAGGATTTTTTTGAAGTATAATAGAATTGTTCTGTATTTTGATTGAGGTAGAGGTTACATGACTTATATGCATTTGCCAAATTCATAAAACTGCATACTAAAAAGAACAGACTCGACTTTATGTCCATTCAAAAAGAAATGTTCAAATACTATTCAAAAGCATATACACCATAGAAGTAATCAGATCTCGGTTTTACACTTGCTTAAGGAAATGCATTTATCCATTCAACAATAATTTATTGAGTGCTACCATATTCCAGGGCTTCCCTGGTGGCATAGTGGTAAAGAATCTGCCTGCCGGCCAATGCAGGAGATGTGGGTTTGATCCTTGGGTTGGGAAAATCCCCTGGAGAAGGAAATGGCAATCCACTCCAGTATTCTTGCCTGGGAAATCCATGGCAGAGAGAGCTAATGGAGACCTAGAGACATTGACCGGGCTACAGTCAATGGAGTCATAAACAGTCAGGCACGACCTAGTGACTCAGCAACATCAGCAGTCATATTCCAGGCACAGGTAGGACCTGGGGACAGAGCAATGAATAAACAAAATATCTGCATTCAGGGAGCTTGCATCCTAGTGTGGGAAGACAGTAAGGAAAATAACCAAGTTATATTAGATCATAGTTAGTGCTATAGAGCAAAGCAAAGCAGAGAACAGGGTGAGAGAGAGGGCATCCCTGAGAAGATGTCATTTGAACAAAGACTTGGAGATGAAAGGATGAGCTCTGTGGCTATCTAGGGAAGATGCAAGAAAGGCTTGATGGTCCAGAGGGAGAGCTGTGTTTGGTGCAAACCAAGGAGAGAAGGGATGGCTGGCCTGGAGGGCTGGGAGGGAGAGCAGTGGGAGCTAAGGTCAGGGGGGAAGGGAGGTGGGTCTGGTGAGGATTCTAGACAAATGTAGAGATTTGCCTTTACTCTGCATGAGTTTTGGAGGGTTTCGAGTAGAAGAGCAGTATGATCTTAATTTACATTGAACATTAGTAGGCGAAAACAAATCTGACTCCCTATTAGATCTGTTTCTTTTACTTTAAACTGTGTATTCTATAGCGCTTGCTACAAGATAAGGATGTTGCCTTTAGCTTGAAATATGCAGGAAAATTCATTCTCAAGGCTCTGACCTTTAAAGGCATAACAATTTTCCATTCATATAAAGATAAAAAGTTGCAGAAAAGAGAAGAACATGTCTTGCTGGAGGTTTACAGGAACATCATCACCAGACCTACATGGACAGCTGCAAGGACAAAGGATTCTGATGCGAAGATGTTTACAACAATTAACCACATGCCCTCTCCTTTTGGTATAAAAGAAGGCTGAATTCTAACTCAGGTAAAATGGGCCTTTGGGACACTTGTTCACCGTTTTCTCAGTCTGCTAGATTTCCAAATGGAATCGCTACTTCTTGCCCCAGTAACTCATCTCTCGATTTCCTGGCCCATTGTGTGGTGAGCAGTATGACCTTGGACTCGGTAACAAAAAGAGATCAGTTTGGCTGCTGTTGTGAAATAGAACCTATGGTATCTGTGGGGGTGTTAAACAAAAGTGGGAAACCAATCAGGAGATTAGTACAATCCATGAAGAGACAGGGTGACCTGGACTGAGGTGGTAGTGGTAGAATTGATGAAGAGTGATGGGATTCTAGATAGATCTGGAATTAAAGATAATAGAATTTCATCACTGAAGATGTAGAGTGTGAGAGAGACATCAAGGAAGACCCAAGTTTGGATTGATGCTAACTAAATATGATTTGCTATATATTGTATATTGTCTATTGAGGATTTGCTGTTAACTATAGTGGGGAAGTCTGTAGGAAGAACGGGTTTGGAAGAGAAAGTAAGTTCACAATATGAGTTTGTTTTTGAATTTTTTGCATTTGAAATGTGGACTTTCAAGTGGAGATGTCTGGTAAATAGTCTGGAGTTCAGGGGGGAAATCCACAGAGGAAACATAAATATAGGTATTATCAGTAATATGCAGATGGCATTTTCAGTTACGAAATCCATTCAAGTCATTTTCCAAACAAAGGAGCTGCAGGCACCCTTGCAAAACAGAAAGCAGATCTGAGCTGCCATATACTTACCCTCTAACCCCCAGAAATTGCAACAAGAAGCATGAAGTGAGCTTTTCCAAACATTTAACCTTAAGCTGAGAAGTTAGTATTGAAATGATAGAAATATAAAGTTCTTCTTTCATATCCTACTTCCTGAGATGATCCTGTGTAATAATCCCCATTATAAATACTTCATATTAACCACATCAAAGGTATGCACATACCCAGACGTGACTTTATTATGAGGTAACCTAGGAATCTGCGGCTTATACGTGCCATATCTATCTATCTAGATACATATATGTATAGAAGGGATGTTTGATTTCAGACAGTTTTTAATTAAAATGATTTTCATCTGGTTATGTACAGAATTATTTGGAAGTGAAAATATAGCAAGAGCTTGGAATATGCATATAAACAAAATTTATACTGTGTAACTATGTGTAAAGTATACACTCACACAAATGATTTACGTAAATGAGAAAAAAGAGCTTTTACTTTCAAATCAACAGTTAACAAGAATTTTTGATATTTAACTCATTTTTCTAAATTAGACATGTCTATTAAAGACTAGCTCTTAACATCGTTAATTGTATGTATATCATCCCAAAATAATATTGTGAAGAGAGTATTAATTTGTACCACTAGAAAACACGGAAATACTTTTTGTTGAATTAATTAATGCTTTTAATTTCTGCTTCTCCTGAGCTTACCAAATTAAAATGACAATTTCCCCCCACACAATTTGAAAACACTATTTTTTACTGAGCTATAGCTGAGAAAATTTTCTCTGCTAAGAGCTATCTGAATTTAATCACTAAAGATTTTTCAAAGTTGGGGCGAATAGTTCTCAGTTACAAAACCAAGCAAATGCTTATCAAGCAACATCTGATAATTCTGGCACCCAAATGCCTTGCATTTTGCTTCTTCCTTTAAAAAAAGTTTGTGACTATGATTTTTCTCCTTCCAGCATTACCAAACACAATAACTTTGCCTTACCAAATACGGTTCTCAAGTATTGCAGAGTGGATGCTTAAATTCAATTTTTATTAATTTGATTAAGGTGTCAATATAACAAAGCATTCTTCTATATAAAAACCCCTCAGAAATCTTGAGCATTCACCCTTTTATCTTACTAGAAGTGAACTTTAACAACTCAACTCTTAATTGAAACTACAAATTTGCCTCATAAATATAAAACATTTTAAAGTAACAGAAAAGGTAAAAATACTATTCAACGAGCCTTCTCCTGCTGCCCTGAAAATTAAACCTAGGAAATATTTCTTACAGGAAATAAGCATCCTCCCCAACCTCCCAACTTGTGTGGTGGGTCAGTGTTTTTTGATATATTTTTATTTGTATTTCTTGCCTCCAAAACAAAGTTCCTGAAATACAGGTTGATAAATCTGAGGGGAAACCCATGCATGCACGAGGCCTCCAGCAGGTACCCTAAAGCTACAGAGGTGAAACACAAGTGTCCCGGTGTCCCTAACGCAGGCTGCATCCGGCTCCGCTTCACCTGTCAATCAAGGAGTCAATTCACTAGTCAATCAAGGAGAGAGGCACAACCCGCAGCTTAATGACAGCCAGATGGCACCTGCCTTTCATGAACTGTGTTCGGGAGTCAGAGTCTGCCTGGGACTAGGCTCGGTGTCCTATCCCCCGTAATGAAGAGATGTTTTTGTATTCAGCGGAAGCTGCAACGGCTCACGCGGGAAGCCCTAGCTCACCCCTCTGTGAACAGAGGACGGTGCTCCCCCATTCCGCGATGTGCCATAAACAGAGTGGTCTCTGATCATTAAAATAAGCAACCTCACTTCCTTCTTTGCGACCTGATTTCAGAGTGATCGGATGTTAATTGGCCCCAGGAAGGAGCTGGGCAAATTTCAGGGGTAGATAGCCAGTCTGCATTCCCAACAGCTGAGAAACGGTGTTGACATTTAAACAAGGGGCTGCTGCGCTCCTCCTCACGCCGGTTTACCAGAGCTTTCAACCTTGACCTGAAGGGAACACCTCCTCTGGAAGTGACAGGTAATTTAGCCTTCTCGCTAAGTTCTGGGGCTCTCTGGTGGTGAATTATGTATGGTGCTTCTATGATACAGACACCTGTCCACTGAGAGCCAAACCAAAGCTGATAGATTCCTCTTAAAGACCTTAGATTAGACATAAACGACTTCCTCCCCCCACCAAGAAAAGTCGTCGTGATGCCAATCACCTCCCTTCTCCTTTCCTCCCGTGATTTTAAGAGGATCTGAGAGAGGCCTAAAACAAACCGAGCAAAGTTTGCTTTTAAAAAGTGATTCTCATGCATCCCACCTGGGCTGGTGATCTGTTTCACCATAGATAATATACCTGTTGTTCTTTCGAAACATCCCACCCTCACCTTCTCCCACAGAGTTCAAAAGTCTGTTCTGTACTTCTGTGTCTCTTTTTCCATATCAATGTATTTCAAAACCCACTGAAAAAATAAATAAATAAATAAAGGAGAAAAAAAAAAAAGAGTACATTAAAAAAATAAATAAATAAAAAGAGATTCTCTAGGTAGCACTCCAGTTTCCCTGCCCAGCGCCCCACCCCCGCCACCAACTTCTCTGAAACCGTCCAAAACCCTTTTATGTTGGAACAATAAACTTGTGAATGATGAATTACCCTTGTTTGTCTCCCACCCCCACCCCGGCTCTTAAAATAATTCACTAAACTGTATCATTAAGTGTGCTCTGTTAATTAAATCAGTTTCCTGCACTGGTGCCAGCCAGTTCAAAAGCAGCGTTCCGACTAAAAAAGGCAAAATGACGTCACGCACTGTTCTTGGCCACAGGTTATAATTTGGGACGGGTGAATCAAGTGTTGTGGATCTGAAGAAGGAGAAAGGAGTAATGTGGATGGCACTGACAAAATTCTGCTGGCTATGAAGAGAGGCTAGAGAAATAGACATTTATGAAATGATTTAAAGCTCATCATGGGTGTTGGGGAGGAACGGAGGGGCAAGGTTCTCCTAAATAAGCTCCAAATGTGTGTCTTGCTCAGATGGTCCCTCTCCAGCCAGATTTTGGCCAGGAGATCATATGGCATCCACAGAACCACCTCAAGGGCAACTGAAACGCTCAGGAAATTTGGTGCCCTGGGTAATACCGTTCGAAATGCTATTTTTGTTGTTCACTATTTATAGCGCTGGTGGTAACATAGAAGAGGGAGGATTTCCCATCCCAGGAGCAAATCTCTTTCTGAAACAGGGTTTGAGACTGAAAATTTGCTTGGAGCTCTTGCTGTGAGCCGTTCAGCCCAGGACTAACCTTTCATCCTGCTTCTCCCCTTGGAATTGAAAGGGTGAAGCCCACTCTTCTCTGTAGCAGTGGGCACTTCCCCTACTTCCTACCCAGGAGAGTCCAGCAAGGGAAATACGGTCACCTGCTGACTCCGGGGGTGGCAGGTCCATATCCATTAAAGATGGGATGTAAATGGGGAAAAATCTCCTAAGAGGAACCCCTCCCACAGCCACTCTGCTCCAGGGTCCTTGCCGGAGTGCAGACAGAGAATCTCATTAGGAATCTAATACAATAAAGACATGTAGATCTTAAGGGTGGGGGTGAAGTGCAAATCAAATTAGCTTCATTACTTTATTCTGCACCTCGCAGCGCTTCTGCCGGTGGACAATTGCATTAGATCAGTGAGGAGATCAAAAGGCAAAACACTCCCTGGAAATTCATTGTCTATTCAAGCAAGACTAGGGGGGCTGAGGAGAACTGGGAGGAGGAGGCAGTGTGAATTGTGTTGACCCAAGACATAAATTTCATCCATCTACCCACACTGGTGCTGGGCCCTTTGCTTTGCTTCTCCAGCTCCCAGGTCAGTGTCTTGTTTCCTGTTGGCGGTGAGAGATGGGACAGTGAGGCCTAAAGTGAGAAGTCAGTGTCCGGGCCTCCAAACTTGGCCCTTGAGTCATTTGAACTTTGAGAGTTTTGCTTTGACACTCCTGACATGTCAGAAGGCCCTTTGCATTATTTAAGTAAATACACGAGAAGGTTGCCCACATGTCTCTAGACATCTTTGCCAACCACTGAGATGGAGAAGGAGAAATGTTCAGGAGGGGAAATGTAAACATATTTGACCAAAAAAAATTGGTGGCATGTGTATCTTGACAAGAGATACAGCCAGAAACATTCTTGTTTTTGCAAATTAAACTACAGGTAAATGTGACAGCAAAGTAAAGAGCACCATAATTCAACACATGCTGTATTCAGTTAACAAAGAGTTAACTGAGGTACTAGAAGTTGGAGGAAGACAGAATTGAATGACAGGTACCAGAAACTAGGAAAATGCTCAAAACGAAGCAACAAGAACAGCGAAATAACAGGCGGTGTGTCTGTCAATGATTTCGGTGCTTTTCATCAGAAAATCAAACCACTAGAGTATTGCCAGATTGAACTTAATGGAAATTAATCGTAAAATTTTAAAAATTAGGGACTAGTTACTACTGACATCATCTGAAACTACTGTCTTATTCTATAACTGCAGAAGAAAGATGATAAGAAATCCACTGAGGAAGTTTATTTTGGTTAGTTTGCTTTTGTTTGTAGGTCTTCTTTTACTGTGTACCTATTAATGGGACACTCTTCACAAATCAACAAATGCTGTATAGTATTGGGTTGGCCATAAAGTTCATTCAGATTTGTCCATAAGATATTATGGAAAACCCAGAATGAACTTTTTAGCCAACTTAATATTGTCCAGTGGCCACGTGTATTCTCTTTCTCTCCCCTCCTTCTCACTCACTCACACATTCACACATATAACATCTTATCCCCAACCCCTTCACCCGACTCCATGGAGATAATTGTGGTTGATCCAATCACCTCTTGGGTCAAAGGCCCATCTAAAATTCCAGACAATCCATTGACCTACACATCAATAGACACATACTGACAATCAATTTTGTGCAGTTGCTGAGAGCAATATGAAAGGGAATAGAGCATACTATAAACAATTAAAGAAAATCCTAAGACAAAACAGGAATTGGCAACACTTCTGTGGTTCATCTTCCCAGAACTGGTATAACAAAGAGATAGCACCATTTCTAGGTTGTTCAGGGGGACTGCAACTTCTCAATTCAAAGTTTTACAGAAAAAAAAAAAAAAGATGAACTTGAGCCAATCCCTGAAAGAGTGTTGTATTTGAATAAGGTGGGAAATTGGGAGCTGAGGAAAAGTATGGCAAAGGTGTGGGGAAGGGGTAACATAAGAAGGAGAGACTGCTGTGATTTGAAGAGTGGATACCTACATGTGAGAATGGGCAGGTAAAGCTGCTATTGAAAGGAGATCATGGGGTCCACCAGGAAGTTCTGATGATCATGTAGGTACTGGGAATTAGAATTTGTGATCAGTAAAATACCAGCACTGTAGCATTAAGAATTTTGTGGTTGAGCCTGTAGGAGACGCAGATTCAATCCCTGGGTTGGGAAGATCCCCTGGAGTAGGAAATGGCAACCTATTCCAATATCCTTGCCTGTAAAAAATCCCACAGACTGGGGTGCCTGCAGGGCTACAGTCTATGGGGTGAGAAAAGAATACGACACAACTTAGCAACTGAACAATAACTATATATATATACACATATGTATATATATGTTTAATACTTTGGGTGAACAAGCTTCAGTAATTCTATGATATAATATAATATCATATGACATAATATATTAGGATAGAATATAATATCATGTAATAGAATAATATCATGAGTGTTTGCGTCTTTGGTTGCTCAGTTGTGTCTGACTATTTGCAACCCCATGGATTGAGACCTACCAGACTCCTCTGTCCCTGGGATTTCCCAGGCAGGAATACTGGAGTGGGTGGCTATTTCCTGTGATATAACATAATATATTATGTTATATCACATTAAATTCCATGGCAACTAACTAGCCACTCCAGAGATAGCAATCTGATATATAGGGTGTTCCTAAAGTGTGTAGGACCTGGGACAAATGTTTTATTTTATAGGGCTTCTGTCTATATAAACAATTTGACTAGAAAATTCATGAGTTGAGTGAGATATAGTGGTTTATCAATGAAGATTTAGAATAATGAAGAGGGAAGAGGTACTTACACACTCGCTTTTACCATTCAATCAGGGCCCATGGAGATTCTCCTTACTGTATAGGTATCATCAATTCCTGTGCAAGCCCAGAAATCATCCCTTTGTTTCCTTATTGTCAAATGCTCCATTCGAGCTAATTTACTAAAACACAGCAATACTGTTATCACTCATCATGCCATGACTTTTCAGAATCTGTTTGTTTTGAAACAATACAGGTTATTTTTGCTTTTGCAGTTCCATAATACCATTTATTCAATACCAGCATCCATGGTGCCATCCATGAATGTCAGTTAACAGTGACTCTCAAAGGTTGTTACTTAGCTTTTTCAAGGATGACCATGAATGCAAGACATAAACTGTGGGCAGGAAAACATGAACAATGTTTTATTTTCAGGTTATGCGAGATTGAGCAATCAGAATTTTACACACGAACAGATCTTCTGATCATGACTGCTCATGAACCTTTGGCTGTCATTTCTGCATTCCTCAGTGATGACCACACCCCTGCCTTCTCACTGCAACCCATGGCCATTGTGAGAAAAGCGACTGATTCCATGCCCATGAGGAATGTTTTCTGTCTCTCTCTCCTGAAGGTCGGCTGGAGAAGGCATGCTGCTGGAAGAGCCTGTTGGTTTGGCTGGACAAGGACCGCCCCAGGACTGCCTGGCATGTGGCATGAAGCTTGTAAGGAGGTAGGTCACCATCCTGGTTGCCAATAGCAGGGAGCACACAGGAGATCTGTCCTGCAGCCTCGAGCCCCCATTGCAGCCTAGAGTCCTTAATCCCTCCTTGCGTCCTGTGTGAGTGAGGGTCATCGCACTCAGCATGTCGTCACCATCTTGGCTGACAAGGTTCACAGGTTTCACTTCATCAGAGAGCACCCCAGAGGGAGAAGCAACACGCAGGTCCCTGCCTGGGCTCTGGGCACCTCTTCTCTCCCAGACAGGAGAGCTAGACTTTGGAAATTTTGAAGAAAGCCCCTCCTGAACAGGTGTGAGGAACATTGGGCTGCTGAGGGCTAGGTGCGGGTAAGGGTTCCCTTGCCTGGATCTGAGGATAGTAAACCTGAAATTCCCAACCACCTTTTACAAAAGCGGTTTAACAGCAACAATTAAAAAGTGCACTACTGATTTGTTGATTTCATAATGGATTTTGTTCTGTTTGAAGGTGTTAATTTAACCCATAAATAGGGCCAATTTTATTTGGGTTTCATAGAAACTTTGGGATTTGGGCAGGAATGAGTGGTTAATGCAAAAACAATACATCAAGTCAGGCTGACGAGCCTACAAGGATTTCTGGATGTGAACTGAGGACATGTGTTACCCTGATTGCTGTCAACAGCCATCTGAACCCCAGGATGAAGCTGCCGAAACATAAAGCCAAGACACTAAGGAGGACAAAGCTCAAAAAATTCCAGAAACAGGAGCTGTTTCTTGATCAGGCCATGTTTTAACTTATCTCTAGACTTTTGAATTATATGAACTGCCACTGGATCCTTTTGTAATCCTTAAACCAGTCTGAAATGGATTTGTTTTATTACTTAAAATCTTATAGAGGACTTCCCTGATGACTCAGTGGTTAAGAATCTGCCTGCCAATGCAGGAGACACGGGTTCAATCCCTGGTCTGGGAAGATACTATGTGCTATGGAGCGATTAAGCCCATGCACCGTGACTATTGAGCCTGTGCCAAGGAGCCACAATTGTTGAGCCCATAGCTGCAATACTGAAACCCATGTACCCTAGAGCCTGTGCTCCACAACAAGTGAAGCCACTGCAATGAGAAGCCGGGCATTACAACTAGAGAGTAGCCTCTGCTCGCTGCAACTGGAGAAAAGCTCGCACAGCAAAGAAGACCCCAGTACAGCCAAAAATAAATATAAATAAAAATTTAAAAAACAATAAAAAGAAAAAACATAGAGAGCCTCATCAGTAAAACCACTGACTGTAAAACACCCTGAGCTGGACTTCTCGGGCTAAGAATGAAATGGAAATAAGCAGAAAGTGAATAGGCAGCTGAGAAAAACTCGGAAAACTAGGGAGAAGCCCCTGAGCGTCCTTTAGAAAAATCACTCTGACTTATCCAGAAGGAAATGAGGATTCTGAATATCCTTGAACCTTTATCAAAGTGCCATCAGCCTTTATTATTTACTTTCTCTGTCACTTCTGTCTTTCCTGACTCTCCCAAGAATCACTGACTGTATCCTATTTGGGAATTTGACTGTTTTTGTTTAGTTGCTAAGTCATGTCTGACCCTTTTGTGACCCCTCTGACTGTAGCCCGCTAGGCTTCTCTGTCCATGGATTTTCCCAGGCAAGACTACTGGAGTTGGTTGCCATTCCCTTCTCCAGGGGATCTTCCTAATGCAGGGATCAAACCTGTCTCCTTCACTGGTAGACAGAATCTCTACCCCTGACCCACTAGGGAAACCCTTAGAATTTGATTAAATGTTCCGTTCAGTTCAGTCACTCAGTCATGTCCAACTCTTTACAACCCCGTGGACTGCAGCACGCCAGGCTTCCCTGTCCATCACCAATACCCAGAGCTTACTCAAACTCATGTCCATTGAGTCAGTGATGCCATCCAACCATCTCATCCTCTGTTGTCCCCTTCTCCTCCCACCTTCAATCTTTCCCAGCATCAGGGTCTTTTCTAAGAAGTCAGTTCTTTGCATCAAGTGGCCAAAGTATTGGAGCTTCAACTTCAGCATCAGTCCTTCCAATGAATAGTCAGGACTGATTTCCTTTAAGATTGACTGGTTTGATCTCCTTGCTGTCCAAGAGACTCTCAAGAGTCTTCTTCAACACCACAATTCAAAAACATCAGTTCTTTGGTGCTCAGCTTTCTTTATGGCCCAACTCTTATATCCATACATGACTACTGGAAAAACCATAGCTTTGACTGGACAGACCTTTGTTGGCCAAGTAATGCCTCTGCTTCTTAATGCACTATCTATGTTTGTCATAGCTTTTCTTCCAAGGAGCAAGCATCTTTTAATTTCATGGCTGCAGTCACCATCTACAGTGATTTTGGAGCCCAAGAAGATAAAGTCTGTCACTGTTTCTCCATCTATTTTCCATGAAGTGATAGGACCACATGCCATGATCTTAGTTTTTTGAATGCTGAATTTTAAGCCAGCTTTTTCACTCTCCTCTTTCACTTTCATCAAGAGGCCCTTTTGTTCCTCTTCACTTTCTTCCATAAGGGTGGTGTCATCTGCATATGTGAGGTTATTGATATTTCTCCCGGCAATCTTGATTCCAGCTTGTACTTCTTCTAGCCCAGCATTTCACATCATGTACTCTGCATGTAAGTTAAATAAACAGCTTCACAATGTACAGCTTTGACATATTCCTTTCCCAGTTTGGAACCAGTCCATTGTTCCATGTCCAGTTCTAACTGTTTCTTCTTGACCTATGTACAGATTTCTCAGTAGGCAGGTAAGGTGATCTGGTATTCCCATCTCTTTAAGAATTTTCCACAGTTTGTTGTGATCCACACAATGTAATCAATAAAGCAGAAATAGATGTTTTCCTGGAACTTCCTAGCTTTTTCTATGATTCAACGGATGTTGGCAATTGATCTCTGGTTCCTCTGTCTTTTCTAAATCCAGTTTGAACATCTGGAAGTTCTCAGTTCACGTACTGTTAAAGCCTTGCTTAGAGAATTTTGAGCATTACTTTGCTAGCATGTGAGATGAGTGCAACTATGCAGTAGTTTGAACATTCTTTGGCATTGCCTTTCTTTGGAATTGGAATGAAAACTGAGCTTTACCAGTCCAGTGACCACTGCTGAGTTTTCCAAATTTGCTGGCATATTGAGTGCAGCACTTTAACAGCATCATCTTTTAGGATTAAATGTTATCTTTTCTTTTTCTTATATGGCTCTAATTTACATATATTCTTTCTTCAGATAGATTACAATTATCTTGTACCAGGGTCTTTGGGAAGGTAGCTTTCAGGGCAGGTCCTCAATGACCCCCTTCCTTTTCCTCAAAACTGTGTATAATTCCCTCCTCTTGAAGGTGGGCTCCCTGTTGACCTGCTTCTAACACACAGAATACAGCCAAGGGGATGGAGGGTCATTTCTTCTTCGTTAGACAAGACTGAAGTTTCTCTCTTGCTGGACCCTTGCTCTACAAAGGAAGAATATCCAAAGTTGTAAAGTGTAAGAGATAAGGGATTATTTTAAAAATGCCAAGCACTGGCCTCTAAACCATAATAAAACATGACTGATGAGAATTGTTTGGCTGTCCTTTATTTCTCTCCTAGCCTGCGAGCAAAAAGATCATCTCCATAGCGTATGCCAGTATCCACGATTTTATCACACCTTAAGATGTCCCCTGGGCTTCCCTAGTGACTAAGGTGTTAAAAAAATCCGCCTGTAATGCAGAAGACCCAGGTTCGATCCCTGATTTGGGAAGATTCCCTGGAAGAGGGAATGGCTACCCACCCTAGTACTCTTGCCTGGAGAATCCCAGGGACAAAGGAGCCTGGCGGGCTACAGTCCTTGGCGTCACGAAGAATCAGACATGACTGAACGACGAAGCACACATCCAATGCACAACCTGGTCCCTAAGGGACTGGCTGGTGAAAAAGCGAACAGTCTCCGTGTTCCCCTCTGTTTTTCTTCGCCTGCCTCCCTTTCAGCCTCACCCACCCCCACCTCCTCCCCCAAAGCATCCTGTCACTCCGCGCCTGCATTTGGCCGTCTTTTCTCTTCGGAGCTGAACTTCTGAAAGAGTTTAAAGGGGAGATGAACTGACAAGGAGATTTGCTTGTCTCACAGCTCAGCTCAGCCCGCCTTTAATTAAAAATGGTATTGATTTTTCCCTGTTCTAATGATAGGCACTAGTCTGCTCTCCCTGTGTTAGTCACTGACAGTTTAAGTATGAAACAAAGGGCATTTATTCAGCACTTAATGTGAAATTATGACTGATTAAATAGTGATTTATCAGAAGAACTACATCTGTGTAAGCGTTTTTTTTTTTTTTTAATGTTCACATTAACCAGAGTTTGGGAGGTATAGCTGGATGATTAGAACAATTCTCTTCCCTTCTTACTTTTCTCCTTCCATGGTTTTAGGGCAAAATGAAAAACAAAATTTTTGCTGAATTCAGGATCAAGAAACACAGGAGAGAAACGAATTTTATTTTTTTAAATTTTATTGGTGTATAGCTGATTTACAATGTTGTGTTAGTTTCAGGTGTATGCAAAGTGAACCAGTTTTACATATATCCACTTTTTCTTAGATTCTTTTCTTACACGGGTCATTACAGAGTGTTGAGTAAAGTGCCTTGTGCTATACAGTAGGTCCTTATTAGTTATCTATTTTACATAAAAATTAGACCTCAATGTGTCTGAGAAGTCAATGGATAAGTTGCCAAGCTGCCTTCGGGGAGCAAAATATCGAACTTTACCTGGTCTACATTCTTCTCGCACCTGCTCCCTCTCTGTTCATATTTCACACAGTGTTCAGCGCTGTAGAAATTGACCCAACATCCAAGATGGAAAGACAGTGCTCGGAGGAAGTTTGCAAGGAAGACACGAAAATAAGGGAAGAAAGTTATGCCCACATAATGTAGTCGACCATGTAATGCAGTCAACCTTCATTAACCTTTCAGTTCAGCTCTTTTCCAGCCATGAGTTGGCCCAGTCTGCCCTCCTTCCTTAGAGATATGAGTGGTAGTATGTCTCTTTTGTTTAAGAGCACAAGCTCTAATGGCCTTCAGCCTCTACTTGATCTTCTTATACCTCACCTTCTCCATCTGCAAAATGGGATTAATATTCATAGTACTGCCACCATGTAGGGTTAATGGGAAAATTACAATGACAGCATTAAACAAAACAATTGGAACAGTGTCTGATGCATAATAAACACCCCCAAATATTACAAAATTTCATCACATATAGGACACTATTACAAGATATGTCTTTAATTGCACACATGTTAACTTATTTTAAAAAGTACCTAAGGGGGGCGGGGGGGAGGGGGAAGTACCTAAGATAAACAAAAGCAGAGAAAATGTATTGCCAACAGACCTGCCCTACATAAATATTAAGGCAAGTTCTTTAGGAGCAAGGAAATTACACCAGATGAAAGCTCTATCAACTGAAGATACGAAGATATTCAGAAATGGGAAATATGTGGAAAAGAATAAAATAAACTTTCTCATTTAAAAATTTCTCTAAAGGATAATTGTCCATTTAAAACAAAAATCATAAAATATATTATGCAGTTTGTAACATGTATAAGAATATAATGTAAGACAATAGCATAAATGAAGGGAGAATTTGAATTATATTAAGATTCTTACATTAAATGTTAAGTGGGATAATAGTATTTGAAGGTAGTATGTGATAACTGATGCACACTGTAAATCCTACAGTAATCATTAAAAAAAAAATTTAGCTAGTGAAATAATGATGAAAAAAAAATACAATGCTACATAACCCAAAAAAGCAAGGAAAACAGAAAATAAAGAACAACAACAAAAAAAGATAAGACAAATAAAAAACAAATTATAGATCTAAACAATCTAATCAAAAGTTAATCATTTTCCACTAGATAAAAAAAGAAAGTTTCAACTGTATGTTGTTTATAAGAAACCCACTTTAAATAAAAAGGATAAAAGTAAAAGAATATAAAAAATATTAGTGTAACTAAAGTGGAAATATTAATATCAAAGTAATCTTCCAGAAAGAAATATTATCAGGGTTAAAAAGAGCATTTCTTAATGCTAAAGTGCTAGTTCATTCAGGTCAGTTCAGTTCAGTCGCTCAGTCGTGTCCGACTCTTTGCGACCCCATGAATCACAGCACGCCAGGCCTCCCTGTGCATCACCAACTCCCGGAGTTTACCCAAACTCATGCCCATCGAGTCGGTGATGCCATCCAGCCATCTCATCCTCTGTCATCCCCTTCTCCTCCTGCCCCCAATCCCTCCCAGCATCAGGGTCTTTTCCAATGAGTCAAATCTTCGCATGAGGTGGCCAAAGTATTGGAGTTTCAGCTTCAGCATCAGTCCTTCCAATGAACACCCAGGACTGATCTCCTTTAGGATGGACTGGTTGGATCTCCTTGCAGTCCAAGGGACTCTCAAGAGTCTTCTCCAACACCACAGTTCAAAAGCATCAGTTTTTCAGTGGTCAGCTTTCTTCACAGTCCAACTCTCACATCCATACATGACCAGTGGAAAAACCATAGTCTTGACCAGACGGACCTTTGTTGACAAAGTAATGTCTCTGCTTTTTAATATGCTATCTAGGTTGGTCATAACTTTCCTTCCAAGGAGTAAGCGTCTTTTTAATTTCATGGCTGCAATCATTCTGCAGTGATTTTGGAGCCCCCAAAAATAAAGTCTGACCCAGTTTCCACTGTTTCCCCATCTATTTCTCATGAAGTGATGGGACCAGATGCCATGATCTTAGTTTTCTGAATGTTGAGCTTTAAGCCAACTTTTTCACTCTCCTCTTTCACTTTCATCAAGAGGCTCTTTAGTTCCTCTTCACTTTCTGCCATAAGGGTGGTGTCATCTGCATATCTGAGGTTATTGATATTTCTCCCGGCAATCTTGATTCCAGCTTGTGCTTCTTCCAGCCCAGCATTTCTCATGATGTACTCTGCATATAAGTTAAATAAGCAGGGTGACAATATATAGCCTTGACATACTCCTTTTCCTATTTGGAACCAGTCTGTTGGTCCATGTCCAGTTCTAACTGTTGCTTCCTGACCTGCATATAGGTTTCTCAAGAGGTGGGTCAGGTATGTACCTGAATGGATGACAAAAAAAAAAAGAGAAAAAAAGAAAAAGAAGGAAAGAGAGAAAGAGAAAAGTAGAATGATAAGTATTTCACTTATGGTTGAAAATTTCAAAATTCTTCTCTTGGTAACTGATTAAGAAAGATTGTAGGACTTTCTCTAAAATGCCAAAATAAATATTTTAGGCTTTGCTGACCACATTCAGTATTTATTGTATTTCTCTTCTGTGTATGTTCAAAACTTTAAATAATCCTTCAACCTGTAAATATTATGTTTAGCTTGTAGGTCATACAAGGGTAATTTGCTGACCCCTGAAATAGAATATCCTTAGGTATACAGGCGACTTCAACACTATCACCCACTAGCTCTGACTGGTAATTACAGAGCACTCCACTCAACACTGAGAGAATGCCCGCCCTTTTCAAGTGCACATAAAACACTTGCTAAGATAGACTGTATGCTAGGCCATATCTCACTAAACAAGTCTAGGTAAACATTAAGGGACTGAAATATATTATGTTCTCTAGCCCCAAAAGAATTAGATTAGAAATAATGGAAAAATATCAAGAGAATTAGAATCCACAAATATTTGGAAAGTAAACAATATACTTTTACATAACCTATGTGTCTACGTAACTCAAAGGACACATCACTAGAGAAATTAGAAACAGTTTGAACTGTGTGGACATAGACAGCATAACATTTGTGATGCAGCCAGTGGTATGCTGGAACTGGCTTAGGTTGACTCATGAAAGCCAGTTGCATGCATGTGTTCTTGTCTTTGCATTCAATGACATCACATTGGTAAGTTGCAATTAACCACAGGGGAAATATTTATACCACAGATATTGACAGATTCTACAATCTAGAGCTTGTTTTCTTCTAGAGAGTCAGTTTAACACTGGATATAGCTAAAGCAGTGTTTAGAGAGAAATTTATGGTTTAAAATACTTCTGTTAGAAAAGAAAACTGAGCTAAAATCAAAGATGTAAGCTTTCATCTTAAATGCAAAGTAAGAAGAAGGAAAGAAAATAAAGACAGAAATGGCTATTGGTGACATAGAAGATTAAAAATGAGATAAACCTATGGAATCAGAGTCATTTCTTTCAAATATCAATGAAAGGAATATTTCTCTAGCTAGACTCAATGAAAAATAAAAGAGATGCAAGTTACTAAATTTGAGAATGAAAGAAGGAATATAACTACAGATTCTTCAGACATTAAAAAGAAATTAAGAGAGTGTTATAAATAAGTTTAATGCAATAAATCTGACAATTGACGTAAAATGGAGAAATTCCTTGAAAGATACAAATTACCAACAGTAATTCAAGAAGAAATAGAAAACCTGTCTAGTCCTATATTGGTTAAAGACATTGAATTTGTAATTTTCATGTTGATGTATGGCAAAAACCACCACAATATTGTAAAGTAATTATCCTCCAATTAAAAGTAATTAATTAATTAAAAATAAAACCTTCCCACAAAGAAAATGCCATGCTGGCTTCTCTGGTAAACTCACACACATTTAAAAAAGATGTAACACAAATGCTACATAAACTCATTCAGAATATAAAAGAGGCGGAAACCCACTACTTTGTGAATCCAGTATTAACTTGAAGCAAAGACATTGAAAGGAAAGAAAATTTCAGACCATGAACACAGATATGAAATTCTTTAACAAAAGATTTTTGACTTGAATCCTTCTGTGTGTGTGTGTGTATGTGTAGCTGGAACTTCTGGTAAATAAACTAATAATATTTGTTAGGAGTAAAGTCTTTATCTAGGGAACGTTCTTTAGGAGATGTCTCTGATTTAGAATTGCTTATGGCAAACAACCTGATATATAATTTAGCAATATTTGAGACACGACTCCCTGGAGAGCGTCACCTTGGCTATAAGAACATTTGAGATATAAAATGGAGATATTCCCTAACATAAAGACGTTCCAGTTGGTAAGATGAACCGCTGGCTTCACTTAAGGACCTCAGCTATTCTTCTGGCCCAGAGAGTTTGTGGTCAGTGCAGGAAGGATGTGCCTGGGGAATTGTGAGTTTTCACAGACCTTTCTCTGCTCTGCTTGTGCCTCTTGGTTACTTGTATTCTTGAAAGTAAAGTATCAGTAAAGCTCGATTATGTGAGTTGGTTAGCTCAGTGTGTTAGCTCAATTGCTAAGTGGGATTTGTGCCAGGTATGCAAGTTTGGTTTACATTAAAAAATCAATCAATGCAATTCATCATGTAAATAGAATAAGAATGACAGGTATAAACACAATACCATCTCATAACTCAATAATCATTTATTCCATAAATATTTATTGAGTGCCTTTCAAGTGCCAGACACTGCTTGATACTGTAAGTACCGCAGTGGGACAAACGTGCACAAACACGCCACCACCACCACCATCGCCAAGGGTCCTGCTCTCATCGAGTTTATGTTCTATTCATATGAATCTAGCATCTACAAGAAAAAATTCGGATACAATTATTTCTCACGTATTTCAATACATAAAGGGCTTCCCTGGTGGCTCAGAGGGTAAAGTGTCTGCCTGCAATGCAGGAGACCTGGGTTCGATTCCTAGGTCAGGAAGATCCCCTGGAGAAGGAAATGGCAACCTACTCTAGTACTCTTGCCTGGAAAATCCCAGGGATGGAGAAGCCTGGTAGGCTACAGTCCATGGGGTCACAAAGAGTCGGACAGGACTGAGCGACTTCAATACATAAAATGGTAGTTGCAAATATTTTGCTATAAATGAATAAAATCTTATCCATATGTTTTGAGAAGGCAATGACAGAGGATGAGATGGTTGGATGGCATCACCGACTCGATGAACATGACTTTGGGTAAACTCCGGGAGTTGGTGATGGACAGGGAGGCCTGGCGTGCTGCAGTCCATGGGATCGCAAAGAGTTGTTCACAACTGAGTGACCGAACTGAACTGAACTGAAGTTCACCAAGAACCACTACACTATACCATCATATTTGTAATCCCTGGATATTTTTGAGGCACATCTTGAATATTTATTCATTTGAAAATGATATAGACAACTAGTTACCCCCTTTGACAGCTAAGTGGCCATTTCTACAAGGTTAGCCATAATCCTGCCTCGGTTAATGTTACCAAATTGCTCTTTTACTCCAAAGCATTTGTTTAATAGAGGCTTCTGAAGTTCTTTGATGAAGGGTGTTTAAGACAAGTCTCAATCTGCACAAAGCAGAGGTTGGGAATCCGTACTGAACTATGAAAGTCAAGGGTTCCCAGGACATATTTCCAGCCCCTTCTTCCCAATTCCTTCATCTTCTCCTTTTCCATTGTCACAATCAGGCATCCTTGAACTTCACATCTGCACATCAGTTCCAGATACATCTCTTCCCTTATTCTACCGATTGGCACTCCTCTAGCTTTGCTGGGCAGTGGTGACCCTGGGTGCTGGCAGGATGGCTTCCTTGGCTGGAACCACTGGACATCAGGTGCTTCATTCCTTTTTCAGTATCTCCACCACCGACTAAGGAATTAGCATAAGCTAGACATCCCTCTCCTTATCTTTTATTCAAAAGAGAATATCCTTCCTATTTGGAAGGCTTTGCCCTTACCGCATTTGACACAAGGCATTCATGAATTCCCTGGTACTGTATGTCTCACTGCAGAGCTTGGTTTGCATTACAAATGCCACCACCTTTGCAGAAAATAGCTTCCTCTTAGTTAGTCCTAGGATGTTTGTGTTTTTGTTTAGCTCAGGCTTAATCCCAATAGGAGAGGATTTTTCAGTTAATACTGCCCCTCATAATTACAAGAATAAAATGAATGGAATGATTACAAAAGACTGAATTAAATAGTTTCCTTACATCCATCAAGACATTTGGGTATTAATTATAGACACTAGCATAAAACAAGCACTAGAGAATGGCTGGACCATAAAAAGTAGAAATCCCTTTATTCCCATATCTCACATGCATTTTGAAGAGTCAAGATGCTAAAGTCTGTGGTTAAACTGACAAAGCCTCTCCCTGAGTTATGATTTCTAAGAAATATATATTTGGTCTTCATCCCTGTTTCTGGCACAGAGCTCCTAAAACCCTTGAAATTTCCTAAATGATAGGTGATGAAAGTGTCTTCCCTTGTGTCAGTGAGATGCCTTTTGGAAAGCACTTAAGGATGGGAGTTGATTGCCGACAGAGTCTACCGCGTGGTGGCTCAGATGGTAAGGAATTGACCTGCAACGAGGGAGGCCTGGCTTTGATCCCTGGCTCGGGAAGATCCCCTGAAGAAGGGAATGGCAACCCACTCCAGTATTCTTGCCTAGAGAATCCCATAAACAGAGGAGCCGGGCGGGCTACAGTCCACGGGGTCACAAAGTGTCGGAGAAGACTAAGCAACTAACACTAAGGATGGGACCTGGTTGCCACCAGAGCCAGCGATGTGATTTAACCTGAAAAATAGACCGCCAGATATTTCTACAGTAAAGATGGGTTTATTTGGGGATAAGCAGAGGATTGCAGTTTGGGGTCTGCAACAATTTCGAGCCACACACAAGTCCCTGCACAGCAAGAGGAGAACTCTTACAGACGGGGAAAGTAAGTTGAGAGACCGTAGCAAATAGTCAGCTTTTCATTGGCTGAGATTTACCAGGAAAGAGGAGGAGTCTTTCTTCTTCCTGTTGGACTGTTATTGAAGGGCATGAGAGCGCCCCCTTGTGGTCACTCCACTCTATTTAATTGAGGTTTCAGTTTATCGTTATTATTTTTTTTTTCACAAACTGTTAAGAACTTTGAATCCCACCCCATCTACCTCCAAAGAGGGGAGAACAGCTGGAGGTTGGCTAATGAGCTAATCAACCTTACCTATGTAGTGAAGCTTCCATAAAAAAGCCCCAAAGGATCAGGAGAGCCTCCTGGTTGGTGAACACATAAAGGTGTGCGGGAGTGCCCTGCAAGGGCATGGAAGGTCTGTGCTCTTTCCCCATACCTGCTGACTGGCAGCAAAGTTGGCCAATGTACTGAGCAGGACTTCTGTAAGAGGTTCTCTAAGAAACTGTAATTTGAGGAGGCAATTAGATGATTCAATTTAAGAGTTGACTGAGTATTTGTTTACTTGTTTATTTCTGATTTACTCAATAACAAGCCTAATCATTCAGCCAGGCACTGGGAGCACTAGAGAGTCTAAGATAGCCCCAGTAAATTAGCTACTGCTTCCTATTCAGGTGTACACCAGCCCCTTTAGCTCAGCGTGTATCTTCACGAGCAGCCCAGTTGCTTCTGCCAAAGTTCTTCGCATCAGGTGGCCAAATTATTGGACTTTCAGCTTCAGCATCAGTCCTTCCAATGAATATTCAGGAATGGTTTCCTTTAGGATGGACTGGTTGGATCTCCATTCAGGGACTCTCAAGAGCCTTCTCCAACACCACAGTTCAAAAGCATCAATTCTTCAGCGCTCAGCTTTCTTCACAGTCCAACTCTCACATCCACACATGACCACTGGAAAAACCATAGCTTTGACCAGACAGACCTTTGTTGGCAATGCCTCTGCTTTTTAATATGCTGTCTAGGTTGGTCCTAACTTTTCCTCCTAGGAGCGAGCGTCTTTTAATTTCACAGCTGCAATCACCATCTGCAGTGATTTTGGAGCCCCCAAAATTAAAGTCTGCCACTGTTTCCACTGTTTCTCCCTCTATTTGCCATGAAGTGATGGGACCATTTGCCATGATCTTGGTTTTCTGAATGCTCAGTTTTAAGCCAGAGTAAGTGTCTTTTAAAAAACATTTTAATAAGAGTAATTCAATCACTTAACTAGAACTTTCAAATCTTTCTCTTTTCTCAGAGAAATCACCAGCCTTCAGGAAAGAGCTGAATTAATACAGGAAACAGCTGTATTAACAGGTAATGATATAGTTGAGCAAAGCACAGACACTGGAAGCAGACATAGCTGAGTTGGGACACCGACTCACCTTGATTCCTCGGAGTCTCGGTTCCTTTATTAGAAGAATGGAAAGAATGTCTACTTTGCAGGATTACAATGAGAAATGACTGTAGCATCCACCTTTTCACCTATCACCCATTTTTGAGAATCCACTCTGCAACAGAGAACATAGTAAGATGCTAGAGATATTTAGAGACGAACGGCCAATTCCCAGTATTTAAGAAGTTTGCTGCACTGGTGAAGGACAGGCAAGTGAACAAATGAGAAAGTGGGCTAAGTATGTGTCAGGGCACTGAGGAAGCTGAGAATGTGTGCAAGTTTCATAAGTCAGTTGATCAGTGGTCAGTAGAGTCCCTTCTCCTATCACCATCTTTCTTTAAAATTTCTGTCTGCTTTTTTTCATCTCTGGTTTTCCAGGATACTTGGTGGCCTTAAAGCTGCCAGGAGGAGAGCTGGCCTTTTATCAGAACCTCATGGTGAGGGGACAAACACACCCCTGTTCTCACTAACCTCCCCTCCCCTCTCTTTTGCTTGGAGTTGCTCGAGTGCCAACCAAAGACTGGCATTTCTTAGTACCTGCCAAAGCCTCTTCCCAGCCAATCTTTGCCATCTTTAGTTTCTATTAAGGCAAGGTCTCTTGGCAACGGTACCCTAGAAATCTGAGGCCAATTTCTCACCAATTAGACTGGGAAGTCACAAGTCAGAAACATCCAGATTTCTGCTGGCTCCCATTCAGCTGTGTTCGATGATGTTTGCCTCCATGGAGCCAGCCAGACAGCCTAGAAAGCCTTCCTCCAGCGCCCAGGGCACCCGTTTCTTTTTCCCTCTGACCAGGTAGCTGCTTTCTGATTGCTTCCCACCTAGTTGGGGGAGCACCAGAGGTGGCCAGAGATGCCCACCGGGGGACAGAGGAAAAGTGGTGGAGGCCATCTCCACTCCGAGGAACTTAGATGGAGAACCTCCCAGTTCAGAGAAAGTTGCCCGGATTGAGGGCAGGGGGAAGGCGGTTCCTTTCAGAGCTCTGCTAATGACCTACGGGGAAACTGCACAGCAGTCATTTCGCAGATCCGATGGCAGGTCACGGCGACAGATGTTCCCAACATATGTGAAGAATTAATTACCCACTAGTAAACAAAATCTGTGATGCGGAGAGTCATTTTGTCCAAATTTCTTCCGATTTTGCTGTTATTAGGAGCTTAATTTTTCTTGATCATCTAGATCCTCTTGGATTAAAGCACTCCTTAATGGGCTCCCAGGAACTCTGCAAAGAGAAATAAGGGGCTAGGGGCTGCAGAGAGGAGGAGGGACAGGAGGAGGAGAAGGAACGGAAACAGTGAGGATGGAGTTAACCAAGAGGCTGATTGGGAGACTACACCACACTGAGTGATTAGCAAATTATTTGATTAAAACATTGGATGCTAGTCATATTTTTTTTTAATATTCTAATGGTTACCTCCTATTTAACAGTGCTTACACTTAATTTAACTGCGTGCTGTGCAACAGCTGGAGTTTCTAAAGGAAATTACAGCATTCTGACAGAAATAGGCTTCCAGAAAGGTTTTCTTTCAAGTTGCTTTTAAGATTCTGAACATGTTCCTGTCTCAGGTCATGGAAGCAAATTCTGATAGTCCTCATATAAGAAAACAGATTTTCTCAAAAGCAGGGATCGAAGAGCCTCTTGATTTTTGTTAGCCAATCATTTCCTGGGCCATTTTCATTCGCTGCAAAAACTGTCAAAGAGTCCATGATTCTTGAAGTAGCTAAATCTTAGAGGTTGTTTGAAAAAAAAGTGTTCCCTATCCCTTCACATATTTGTAACTCCTCTACATCTTAAGTGCAAAAGGATCCCTTAAATCTTTTATTTAAAGTAGAATAAATCTAAGAAAATATTAATCCCATTAAACATCATCTATAGTGCAACACACACTTCTTATTTTTCTCATTCATTCACTTCTTCATTCATTCAAGGAATATTTGTTGAGTTGGGTGCTGGAGGAACAAAAATGAGTAGTATAGGGTCAAGACTTCCCTGGGGTCCAATGGCTAAGACTCCTCTCTCCCAATGCAGGGGGCTTAGGTTCAATCCCTGGTCAGGGAACTAGAGCCCACATGCTATAGCTGAGTTCCCATGTCGCAACTACATATCCCTTATGCCACAACTAAGACTCGGCACAGCCAAAATAATAATAGTAATAATAATAATATAGTCAAGGACTTAAGCAAAAAGCATACGCATAAACAACCCACGTAGACTACATCTAACCTCCTTGGGCTGAACGATGACATGCTAGTGGCATCTCCTGCCTATCACTGTGATATCCAAAGTGTCCCCAAGGGGGCAGATTGCCCCCCACAAGCCTAGATCTGAACCACGTGGTGCTGGTGGTTTAGTTGCTAAGTTGTGTCCAACTCTTGCAACCCATAGACTCTAGCCCACCAGGCTCCTCTGTCCATGGGATTCTCCAGGCAAGAATACTGGAGTGGGTTGCCATTTCCTTCTCTAGGGGATCTTCCCAATCCAGGGACCGAACACTGGTCTCCTGCATTACAGGCAGATTCTTTACCGACTGAGCCACCAGCTAAGCCACTAGTCAATACCCAGAGTGAGTTTAGAAAGAAGTGAACCAGAGATTCTTCTGAAATGTTGGTGAGAGCCTCCAAGGCTGGGGTATTTCTGGGGCACAGAAGCAACAGGAAGAGTCTATTTGCAGTGATGAGATAGAAAGAAACAAAATCTATTGATGCCAAGATTCAATGGAAGGAAACAACATGCTTAAGACAAAGCCAACTTTTATTGCATTTCTTCCTCTTAGCATTGATTTCCTGTCCTTTCCTTCTACAAATCTGACCCATCACAGGAAACAAAATTCTTCATAAAAAGGTCCGTGATATATAACATGAGTTTGGTATTCATTTTTGCTGCATGTCACTGGGATCTGACAGTTGAAATTTATTTGGGTGAAACTTCCCTTCAAAAATAAAAATGGCTTATTCCACTTTCTTAGGAACTCTGAATCTCTTCTTAAAGTCCCAGAAATTTGAGGCCGTGGATTTGAGGAACCCACAGTCAGGAACTGTAGTGAGTTTTACCAGCTGTCTCATTAGTTAGAAAAAATGAAGCCTGTTTTATGAATATCTTATAAGGCAAGACTTTAGTTCTGCTGTTTAACTTGTTTGATGTTATATTACACTTACAACTGTACCCATTTTTATGGTGGTTGGCATTAGACTACAATAAATAGTTAATAACCTATCTTGTTGGACAGAATATGATAATAATGGGAGAACAGTGTCTGTCTTGCGTAGTGGATATTTATAGGCAAAAATTCAGAATTTGAAGAGTCGCAGGCCAATGATTTGTGAACTTTCTACATTTCACTTTTGCACTTTATAAAATCTCTTAGTTTCACCCATGTATGAACCAGTCTTCTGGCATTTGCCATGATTGTGCATTTTATCCTTCTTTCATTTGGTAAGACAATAACAACCTAATATAATTCATATGTTTTCCTGTTTCTAATCTCCATACCACTGTTTTATTTTTCATTTCAGAGCTTATATATAATTCAGTCCTATTTGAACATGATCACATGGTACAGGTATCAAATATTTAGAAGCAGGCCAAAATATACCTGGCTCAAGAGACAGTCATAGAAATCTTCAGCTGCAGTAATTTATGATTTCTTGCAACAAATGATTAAACCAATTCTCTGATTAATCAAAATTGTACTTTGGAGTTAGCCACATGAGACCAGAATTTTAAATCAAGCTATGCAGACTGCAGCAATATAAAGAACAAGATTGAAAAATTAATTCTATCAGAAATATTTAGTAAACAAGCGTTAATCTTCCTTTAGACTTCTTGAAAGATCAAAGCCACACTCAAGCAAACTTTAAAATATACACTTTGCCAGGCACCAAGGAAAATGTCACATTCTTTCAAGAGGTGCATAGCGTTACCATGAATCATTTCTCCTTGAAGGACTTCCATGCTGTTTATATCAATAGATTTCTTTGATGGGGGCTCTTCTATTACCACCTTTTCTAGTTACTGTTTGTGCCCTGTCCCCAGAACTAAAGGGAAACACCTGAATTCTTTTCATTTCCCATTGCTCCTTCCACAAATAGAATTCAATAACACTCCCTCATTTGATGTTCAAGTCACTTAACTAGACCACTTTTTTCCCATCTGCATGTCATCCACTGAGTTCCATCTTCATTTCTCCACTTCCTCCAAACTTGGTTTAGTTTTCTTTTCTGTTCCATCCATGCTGTTGACCTTAATTAATCCATTCATTCCATGTTTTCTTCATCAACAATTTATCAGAAATCTAAAATATGACACAAATGAACATATCAATGAAACAGAAACAAATTCACAGAGATAGAGAACAGACTTATGGTTGTCAAGGGGAAGGGTACAGGAGGGAAGGATTGGGAGTTTGGGATTAGCAGATGCAAACTGTTATATATAGGATGGATAAACAGCAAGGTCCTACTATATAGCACAGTGAGCTATATTCAATATCTGGTGATGGATCATGATGGAGGAGAATATGAAGAAGAGTATGTGTGTGTATGGCTGAGTCATTTTGCTATACAGCAGGAATTAACACAACATTGTAAATCAAGTGTACCTCAATAAAGTTTTTAAAAATGAATCAACTATTTCCTAAGTGTCAGAGAGTCTGTGTCAAGAACATAGAAAATAAGACAGATTCTGCCTTCAAGAAGCTTAAAACGGTGGAATCATCCAGTGACCTTACATGAATATGGGGTAGTAGGTAGCATGTAGGTAAACTAGCACTTTTTCCATAGCATAAAATGACCCTCAACATCCCAACGTATTTTCCTGGTACATGAGAAGGAAACCATGGGACATGATAGTAGGTGATCCAAGAGCACAAATTGTGAATGTAAGTGTAGCTCTGTTTATTCTACAGAAATAAACATTTATGGAAAGATAAAATCTAAAACTGAAATAATGAGTTTGAAGGATGGCTTCTCACCATCTCCTCTGTCACCAAGCTCTTAACCCCAAGCATTGTCTCCAGTGGAGCGAGGGAATAAATAGGAGATCCCCACTCTAGCAGTTGTTTCATCCATAGGTCAGCCACCCACTCCCATGATTACAAATCCTGGAATTGACCTTTTTTTTTTTTTTAACCAATAGCAGGTTGTTTTTACCAGGTACCTTGCCATGTTTCCACTGAACAGACTCTTTGTTCTCCAGTCATTTAACTATCATGGTTCTCAGATTCTCCAAGTCCTTCCTACTTTTATTTTCTCTCCTAATTTGGCTACCAGACACCATTTCAACTCTCTTATCACCAGCACTTTAGATTACTCCCAATTTATTATCCTAGAGTTTATGTCCCATCCCTATACATGGATTCATCTAACTCAAATTGTCTTGTCCTTTCATTTGGATCCATTACAGATTACTGGTAAAGTTTGGAATTGCACAGGTTGGGTCCTCTCTGAGCTAACTGCATTAAATTAGGCTTCATCGCTGGTAGCTCAGATGCTAAAGCGTCTGCCTGCAATGTGGGAGACATCAGTTTGATCCCTGGGTTGAAAAGACCCCATGGAGAAGGAAATGGCAACCCACTCCAGTATTCCTGCCTGGAGAATTCCATGGACAGAGGTTACAGTCCATGGGTTCAGAACGAATTGGAAGCGACTGAGCAACTTTCACTTTCACTTTCAAGCTGCATCCTGGTGGCTCAGCAGTAAAGAATCGGCTGCCAATGCAGGAGATGCAGGTTCAATCCCTGGGTCAGGAAGATCCCCTGGAGAAGGAAATGGCAACCCACTCCAGTATTCTTGCCTGGAACATCCCATGGACAGAGAAGCCTGGTGGGCTATATAGTTCATGGGGTCTCAGAGTCAAAAATGACTTAGTGGCTAAAAACAACAATGAAGGCTGCATCTACAAAATAAATTCTCAAATTTTCAACTCATTCCTAAACTCTTGCACCCATCTCCCCCTGCCCAGTGCTCCACAGAAGCTACTATGAACTTTATTAACTTGATTGAAACTTTCAAGCAAAGAGAACAAAGTCACTTGAGAATTTTCTCATTTTCCTTCTTTTCCATAACAAATATGTCTATGTCTCCTTCCATTCTTTTGTCTGTGTTAGAGGGTAAGATGACTTTGTTGTTTGAGATCATTGATTTGGCTGTGTTCTTAGTACAATTAGGATTCTTTCCCTCTCCTATGAATTCCATCAATTATTCTATCTCCTTCCCATACTTCCCATCTCTCAGAATCCCTTTTTCCTTTTCTGACTGTGGCCATTCACCTTTGGAACGCCGAAAAGGAACTGAAAAAGCTGTTCTCCAATTTCACAGTAGCTTAACAAAGAAATAGAAATGGCCATCAATGCAGGTTGACAAATCATTTCCTTATTTTCTTTTATATATAGCATTATAATATTGCAACTTAAACATGTATCTTTCTTTACTGATAGATCCATTTAGCCTCAGGAATCTGTTTCTGTAGGTAGACAGATAATGTCCTAGTTACCTCTACGAGTAACTTTTGTGACCACAGTGTGTTTTTATTTTTCTTGGCCACAAGTTTATATATTCCTTGCATTGTTTTATACTTCAAAATACAAAAAGCTTTAAATAAATAAATAAACATGTTATAACCTGTAATTATGGCTGATTATAAAGTGGGCAAGAGGAGACTTCTACTGTGACTGGCAATAAAGAATCTTGGGCATTGAAATTAATTCAGTTTAATTCCCTAATCTAAATATACTGACTTCATAACAAAATTAACATTTAAAACATTAAAAGACATTTATAAAAATTATAAACAAAACTTGAAGGAAATTAATTTATCTCTAATCACATTAACAATAATTACTTGATATATCAAGCACAACTAAATTCATATCCTATTATGACATGTTGACTTTTTTCCCTCTTTCTATTTTAAATGTGAGATGTATGCATTTAGAATGACCTATATGTTATAAAGTATTACTGCTTTTTTTGAACAAATAACAAAAGTTGCCAGTCCCAACTGAAGGGCATAATGCAAGGATGGAAATTTCCCAATTTCAGTAGCTTTGTCTGCCTTTTAAACCATACTCCCATCTCAAAATTGTCTATGCATCTTTCATTTCTTTTTTTTTTTTTTGCATCTTTCATTTCTTGTAACAAACATTTATTGAGCATATGCCAGGCACTGATCTGTGTGCCAAGCATTTAGAAGTGAGCAGGACAGACCGGGTCTTTGCCCTTGTCTATAAAGAGAGTATTTATGTGTGATATTCCCCTAGAAGAAATCATATCGGCATAAGGTAAATTCCTGATAGACAGCCCATAAGATCTCTTTCAGTATACATGTTATATTAAACTGGGACACATTGGTGACGAGAATTGAATAAGATTAAGACCACAGCATATAGACCATGATCTGTAGTAACATAGCTGAGAAGAAGGTTTAGGAGCACCAATACAGTAAGTCCCCGACGTACAAATGAGTTCTCCTCCAAGAGTGAGTTTGTAAGTTCAACAAAATAGCCCAGGAACCCAACTAACACGATCTGTTATATAGTCCTGTGCTATAGTAGGTTTATTATACTTTTCACATAAATAATACATAAAAAACCAAACATACAAAAACTAAAGAAAACATTTTTAACCTGACAGTACAGTACCTTGAAAAGTACAGCAGAGCAGAATGGTACAACAGATGGCATAGAGAGGCTGGCATCGAGTGAACGGGCTAGAAGAGCTGCTGACTGGAGGAAAGAGGAGGTGGGAGACGGTAGAGGGGAGGATCGTCAGCGATAGGAGACGGAGGGCACGCTGCAGTTTCGCTTACACCTGGCGCTGATGAAATGCACGCTTGTGTCTTTGAAAGTTTGCAACTTGAAGATTTGTACGTAGGTGACTTACTGTACTCTCTTAGAACTTTCTTCATCACCACCTACCTTTCTTCATCATTTTCTTACCTCTAATATATTTTGCTCTCTGTCATGCTGAGCCCAAATGATCTCATTTATTCTTCTCAGCATCCTTATGAAGAAAATTCTATCATCTCTAGTTTAGAAATGAAAGATCATAATTTAGAGGAGGCAAAGAGAATGCCCAGTTCACATGTCTAGGGAAAATCGGAAAGAAAGTGAACATCACTCAGTCGTGTCTGACTCTTTGCAATCCCATGGACTGTAGCCTGCCAGGCTCCTCTGTCCAATGAGATTCTCCAGGCAAGAATACTGGAGTGGGTAGCCATTCCTTTCTCCAAGGGATCTTCCCAGCCCAGGGATCAAACCCAGGTCTGCCGCATTGCAGGCAGATTCTTTTCAGTCTGAGCCATTAGGGAACAGCAGAGTCAATAGTAAATTGTGATCTGACTATAATACTAGCTGCCCCTGAAGTAATGCTACCTGTGCTAAAGAAACGCTAGGAAATAGAAAGCAAGCAACAACCATCTGAGATAGATAGGTAAGTAAGTAGATATACCCTCCTATCCGCACCCCCCACCCCAAACAACCAACCTAATAGCTGCTCTCTTTAGCCCTAAGATAATTTTTCAGAGAAGGTGTTCTTTGCTGGGCAACAACCTTAACAAGTTTTTCTTAACAAGTAGCACTTCCGGAGAACTCGAACATAAGCTTTGAGGTTCTGATGCTTCAGTGAAAGCTCAATCTGTGACTGAAAGCCTCCACCGTCATTTACAAGTTGTGAGGCTTGTTTGAAGATTTGTTAAAAAGTTGAGGAAATTTGATTAATGTCCTTTCTCTAGTCTTTAGGGAGACAACAGATTTGATCCCCATATTGAAAAAAAAAGTGATAAACAGGGGGAAATGGTGGTGTTTCTTTATATTGACTCTTAACTCATTTTGTCTGAAGACCTATTGACTTAATTTGCAATGATTTTGTGAAGTAAGTGGATTACTGTCAATGTGAACAGTTTGCAAGTGCAACTTTTGTTCCCACAGCAAAAATGTTGGCTAAGTTGCCAGCACCATTAGCTGCCTGCATTTACAATCACCCAGGGAACCCCCATTGAACAGCCACCGAACAAGGACAGCTTAATGTAAATTGAATAGTGCCCCTAACATTACACTGCCATTTAGCATTCAACTTCTAAGTGTTAGGGTGGCCTGAGCCAAGTTCTACTCTGGTACCTGAAGAATGATTCAGGAACTGCTATTAATGTTATCAACCATTACAACAAAAACATGTGGCTGAAGTTGAAGAAACCATCCTGCTAGGGACTGCCTTTTTTCTTTCTTTCTTTTTTGCTGAATTCTGGCCTGCCATCCCATTCATTCCAGAAAAATACTCATGTGAAGTTAACTGCAGTAAGGGGATTGTAGATTCCTCTAGCTAAACTGTTTAGAGTGGGTACGTAGTGTGCAATTCCTAGGCCAGGACAGGAAGCAGTGCATAGGCAATATTAAACCATTAAGCACAGGAAGATTGGGTCAGAAACATGGAGGTCCCACATGAGAAGATAAAAGATGCAAATGCAAAGTGAAATCAAGGACATGAAGAGAGAAAGATTGCAAGGTTATTCTCAAAGACAGAAAAATCAGCATCCAGATGGGGTTGAGAAAGTTCAAGATCACCTCTAAAATCTGTGGTGGCTTCCTGCTGGCTCAGTGGTAAAGAATCCACCTGCCAAAGCAAGAGACATGGGCTCAACCCCTGGTCCGGGAAGATCCCACGTGCTGAGGGGCAACTAAGCTCATGGGCCACAGCTACTGAGTCTGTGCCCTAAAGCCCAGGAGCCACAACTATGGAGGCCCAGGCTCTAGAGCCCACTCACTGCAACATTGGTGGTCGTTTAGTCACTCAGTTGTGTCTGACTCTTGCAACCCTATGGACTATAGCCCGCCAGGCTCCTCTGTCCATGAGAGTCTCTAGGCAAGAATACTGGAGTGGGTTGCCATTTCCTTCTCCAGGGGGATCTTCCCCACCCAGGGATCGAAGTCAGGTCTCCTGCGTTGCAAGCAGATTCTTTACCAACTGAGCTACAAGGAGAAGCCTGAGAACCACAACTAGAGAGTAGTCCCCTCGCTGCAACTAGAAAAAAGCCCTCGCAGCAACAAAGACCTAGCATAGTAAAAAGCAAATGCATAAAATTATTCTTTAAAATTAGAAACAATTAAAAAGTGGCCCAAAGCAGTAGGAGAGGTGGAGGCTCACATCCCAGATAGATCTTCTGTTTAAATGTTATAACTCAAGCTCTGCCCAAGGCCTTGCCCACTTTCCCACCTGGATGCTCCCACCCTGGGGAGCTTAGCGCACTCTAAGGCGGTGTCCTTGGGACAATGCTCCACTGGCTGCTAGCCTGATGGAACCAAGGATCTGTTGGGGCAAGACCTGGACCATAGCACCTGGGCAAGGAGCAGCCCAAACAGAGTGGACAGTGACTGGACCCAACTCTTTGAGGGGCCTGGGAGGGATACGTCCCCCTCCCCGTATTTTTCTCAGTCAAGATTCTCAGGCAGTTCTAAATATCTGTCTAGACACCCACCTTGAAATTAGAGCAGCCCAGTTTAAGCAAAATCAGCCTCTCTGTCTCCAGCGAGCCAGCACAAGGGCAGCCTCTTCTCCCGCGTGGACACTTGTATGCTCTTAGCTCTGTGCTCTGACCTGGGGCACTGAGTACCTCTTCCTCTAGAAGGTGCTCCATCTGTAATGCCCATTTGCTCAGTTAGTTACAGATCCTTCAAAAACCTTTCTTAGGAAAAATAAAATTGCTCTTGTATTTCAGTGTTTGCGATATGCCAAGATGCAGGCACTTTCCAGGTGGCTACATTGGTGGTGAATCTTTCTGCTAATAATGCAGGAGACACAGGAGATGTGGGTTCTGTCCCTGGGTCAGGAAGATCCCCTGGAGTAGGAAAAGGCAACCCACTCCAGTATTCTTGCCTGGGAAGTCCTGTGGACAGAAAAGCCTGGAGGGCTACAGTCTGTGGGGTTGCAAAGAGGAGGACGCAACTGAACGACTGAGCGCGCCTGTGCATACTAAGAAGCAAACGCAGGGCCCTCTTGCCTGGGTCTAAGGGCAGAACTGAAAACATCCCATCATTGGTAGGTCTGCAGAAGCCCAGCTGCAAACCAAGAGGGAATCGAATCCATTGCATTAAATACCTGGCATTCCCTGAAGGTGGCCCAGCACTACCTGCCCCCCGTAGACACAGTCAGCCTCAGGAATCCTGGTGGCGCACCATTCCCCTCTGTGAAGGAAGGATAAAGCAGTCAGGTTTAGAAAGCCCTAGAGCATATCTTCAAATAATGGGTCAGAGTCACCTACTGCAAAAATCAAACCATGAACAGGGAAGTCCAGCATGCAGCTTTTATTTATTCATTTAACTTATTTCCCTTAAGAATGTTGTTTTATTTATTTTTCATTTTTATTCTATATTAGAGTTTAGTTGATTAACCATGTTGTGTTAGTTTCAGCAAACTGATTGTACAGCCATGAGACTCAGTTATATATATATGTGTATCTTTTCTTTTTCAAATATATTTCCCAGTTTGGCTATTACAGACTATTGAGCAGATTTCACTGCGTTACATAGTGGGTCCTTGTTGGTTCTCTATTTTAAACATAGCAGTATGCATACATCAATCCCAGACTCCCAATTTATCCCTCCCCCCATTTTAGAAGTGGAGCACAGACTTTGGAGAAAAGTCTCAACCTTCAAGGCAGCTTTTGAAACAGGAATGGCTAGTGAAAATTATCATTCCAGTCTCAGAAAGATTCACGGTAATCTACAGTTTTTATTAATCACACTCATACACAAAAATATAAAGGACTCAGAAATATTACTTTAAATACACGTGTCACAAATGCCTACAATCTGTGTTTTAACTTACAAAAGGGAATAGATGCTAGGGCAAGGGGATGTAGCCAAGGTACCAAAACAAGGCTTAGAACAAAGGAGCAGAGATCTAACTACTGAAATTAGGAGTTAGTCTAATACCAGCACCTGAGGTCTGCATATAATTGACCCTCAATAAATGCAAAGTACAAATGCAAAGTGTTAAATGCAAATATAACACAAGTAAAATTTTCTTAGATCTCAAGCTACAAGCACCAAGCTTTTCTGAATGTAAATACGATTTTGATCTGTAAATAGGTAGAACTTTCAGTAATGACCTCCTCACTCTCTACTTTTCATTCAACCGATGTCTCTGTTTAGTCAGTGGTTATATTGTGTATACCTGTTGTGTAATGATTCTGATTCTATAGAGAGTCTCTGTGGAAAGGGAATAAATATGAAAAGTACTTTAGAAAGCTGTCACACAAATTTTTAAAGAATACTTTGAACAAATGGAAAGGAAGTCTCATTATGTTCTTTGACTAAGCAACCGGTTTCAATAACAAATCTTGAATACGGACATATTGGCGAATTCAGAAATTCTTGCCACTGCATGAGGCAGGAAGACTGCAATTAAAGACTTTCTCCAATTAGTGTCCAAAATGAGTTAAAGGGGATTGGTTAGTATCACCCTGGGAAACAGAAGTTCTGAGTCCTAGGGTTGACAAAACTTCACAGAATGAATAGTAAATTTACTAAAAGACACACACACGCACACAAGAAACATAGAAAAGAACTTCCGAACCTTGCTAACGACCTTAGTTTAGGATAAAAATAAGTTGAAGAGAAATTACTTCTCATTTTGTTTGAAAAATTGGCAACCCACCCACAGCAAACATGCCTGAAATTTGGAGGATCGTGCAAATGTTATCGCTGTACTTGAGACAGTATATCTTCCTCTTGACCTTCAGAACAGGAACCATGTTTAATAAAATGCTTTTCATCTACTAGGAAGCCTTTCTGGATTGGGTTAAAGGAGATTAGCTGGGATAGATGATATTTGCCAGTTGGTTCAGACCCCTGCCTACAAACTCTCAGGCCTTCATCTACTGCCAGCTTGCACCAGGACAGGGAGACCAGGAGCCTATCAGTCTAAAGAAACAATCCATCTCCATATTCCCTCCTGAAGCTCACACATGGATGATAACTTGAACATTTCCAGTACATAAAGAGAATAAATAAATAACAAAACAACGCAGTGCTTAATTTTTTTTTTTCATTCTTTCTCTTTCTTTCTGCTTTCTAGCTTCAGGCAACAAAATGCTTAAGCACTGAAATGAGCAAAAAGCGGTTTTGAAGAAGACAGGTCAAGACATTCATATAAATTTGATCACCTCCTTTTTATTCCCCTAACATTCACCACAATAAATCAACTGGCTTTCCTCCACCCCCTCCTCACACACCCTCCACCCTGCCGTCCTGATTTTGGATCGCCAAAGGTAAATCGGTGACAAGGGTATCTATATATAATATTAATGGTGCCGAGGAGGGCTGGTGTGAAGTGTGAGCGCTTGCCAAGAGAGGAGCAATGGAGCCCAGCCGTTCATCCTCCGCCGCTTGCTCTACATCATCTGCTGGACAAATGTAACATCATTAGAAAGGAAAAAAAAAGGGAGAAAGAAGGAGAGAGGAGGAGGTGGGAAAGTAGCCATCTTGCAAGCAAATGGCTAAGTTGGAGATTCTAATCCATCTAACAAAGCCAGGTGCCCTGAGATACTGTCAGCTGCTACAGACAAAACAGACTGCAGGAGAGATCACTGAGTCAAACAAACAAACCAAAAACAAAAAACCTATGAACTGCCACAACTTTCTTATCAGAGATGTATTCAAGTACAGGTGGCATTTTAAACCCATTTTCCAGTTTAGCTCGACTTAATCTGCTCAGGAAAGAGAAAGAGAAGTTTAGTTTATTTATTTAGTTAGTTTACTTGATCTTAAGGAATTCAAACAATCACACCTCCAGGGGTACTAATTTGTAAACATTTATTGTAGATTAAAAATAGTTAAAATGTATTGTGGATTAAAGAATGATTGCAGATATTTTGTGAGTCAAAGTTTTAAAAAAATGCAAGAAGGATGGAGATGTTTGCTGCTGCTTCTGCTGCTTTATTCAGTGTCAAAGTCTAGCTTCTGGGTTAGTGTGTGGCTGCATTTTTCTATAATGAAAGGGGTTCCAGTTTTCTTTGGCTCTTTAATCAATTGTATGTATAAGGATTGTGTTCAACTAAACATCTACAGGCAGTGAAATTATTGCTGGCCTAGTCCCCACTTGTGAAATAGGACCATTTGATCATTTGTACCAGTTGTACTGAATCATCTAATCCACTGTTAACTAAAGTTAAGAAAACCAATGCTCTTCCACCACCAAAAAAAAAAAAAAATGAGCAGAGAGAATGAAACTAACAAATTGTCCTAAATTATTGGGGTGGGTTAAAAAGTGAAAATAAAGTGACAGACTTTATTTTCTTGTGCTCCAAAAATCACTGCAGATGGTGACTGCAGCCATGAAATTAAAGGACGCTTGCTCCTTGGAAGAAAAGCTATGACCAACCTAGATAGCACATTAAAAAGCAGAGACATTACTTTGCCAACAAAGGTCCATCTAGTCAAAGCTATGGTTTTTACAGTAGTCATGTATGGGATGTGAGAGTTGGACCACAAAAAAGGTTGAGCGTCGAAGAATTGATGCTTTTGAACTGTGGTGCTGGAGAAGACTCTTGAGAGTCCCTTGGACTACAAGAAGATCAAACCAGTCAATTCTAAAAGAAATGAACCTTGAATATTCATTGGAAGGACTGATGCTCAAGCTGAAGCTCTAGTCCTTTGGCCACCTGATTCGAAGAGCCAACTCATTGAAAAA